>NC_136482.1:113670678-113748178 GCF_053919585.1 Euprymna scolopes | reverse complement strand
ATATATATGTATATATATGTATGTATATATATATATATATATATATATATATATATATATATATATATATATATATATATATATATATATATAGTGTAGGAGTTCACTTCTCACTTTCATGTACCAGTAGTAGCCGTAATGAACACAGGAATAATCGTTCTGATCTTATGCATGAAAAGCCAATTTTTGTGGATGTTTTATGTACGGTATAATGACGTTGACACACTGGTTCTCCCCAGATCACCGAAGTTCAAGCAACGATGAACGTGGCGAATACTATATGGGTGACCATTTGGGAATACTAGACTCTGTATAGGTAGCGGAACAGCACTGCTGTCAACAGGAAAATTAGACGCCTCCTTCTCTCCACTAGTTTGTGGGAGACCCATGAGCAGCATAGACAATCCACTTCACCCCCCCCATCATGGTAGAGTAGGGCATGGAAAGTAGGTGACCGATGTAATATGGAAGCAATTAGGAATAATTCTTTTCATAGTTTCGTATTTTGTTTTTCTGGGCACAATAATCAGGACAATCGCCCAGTTGTCGCCCTTAGACAAAAGAAAACTGCAACCTACTGTTGGTACAACTTCAAAGAAAGCTGTGGCAATACTTCGAACATTTGCGAGGAAGCAGCGTAAATGAGGTTGGCGATGATGAGCAACAATGAATTCACGAAGGCCTCAAGGGTAAGGATAGCTGGAGGGGCATAGCTGCCAATGCCTGGACCAAGTAGGATACTACTTGAATGAATATTATATATGTTTTATATTATACTAGCAGAAAGGGAGCTCCCGGCGTTCCCTGGTCGTGAAGAAATATGTGACAACAAAGGCCTGCCTGACCGTAAATAAAAAAAAAAATATAACAGCGTTGCCCGGTCGTAAAAACCGCTTAAATATGAAAAAAAATTGTAACAAGGAGGGGGCAAAAACTGAGATTAAAAAACAAAAAAGAATTTTGAGAGACGAGGAGGGTGCAAAAAAAAAAAAAAGAAAAAAGATTAGGTACCATCAGCCAGAGGAGAAACCGAAAACAAACTTTTGTAAGCAAACAAAATAAAAAAAAAAGAAAAGAAAGCGTTGCGTGCTTGAACTCGCATAACAGAAGTTAACAACCGTACTCTTCTACCTACGCATGTATAGCATCGCAAAATAACATTTATTTAAAACGCATGCGCAGTTAAGGTTAGAAACTTAGTTTCATTTAAACGTCGAGGATCGTGGCGTAAATGCTTGTAATTAATAAATTCAAGGCGAACGTGGCGAATACTATATGGGTGACCATTTGGGAATACTAGACTCTGTATAGGTAGCGGATGTCTTTAAAAAAATGAAATTATGATATTTTGTATTTCGTCAAAATAACCCGTCCCCCCATACTTCTTAAAGGATACCGCATTATTAATTTCAAATACCGATTAATACATTCTAAAACTTCCATGTTTATAAGTAGAATGCCAAGAAAATGCTAAACGTTTGTTGTTGTTATTATTATTATTATTATTATTATTATTATTATTATTATTATTATTATTATTATTATTATTATTATTATTAGCGGGACCACATGGGACTCATTCATCTCTTCTATCTATCTTCTATCTATATAAATAAAATGAACTCATTTTTCCCCTCCGACTTTGACGTTTATAGGACTGCACCTGTATACATTTGGTGCAGCCGTATCATACACAAACTGAATCACGACATCTGCCGTATGTTATAGGGTTATTACATATCAGGGATCTCGCTGATCACAGTTTCCTATATTCTGTCTGGTGAGAGTGCACTGTAAATATCGGTTACATTTAATGGAAGTAGTAAAGTAAACTCTCTCTAACAAATTCATCCTACCACCGTCACTCACTTACACCGTACCAGAACATTCACAGGAGACATTTAAAACCGATCACCGGTAAGAATTTATCTAAAAACTGGACTGGACTTACACTGAAACGAACCACGCTTACTTTGCCATTGTTTAGCATAAAACATAAACACAATTTATAAAGCATTTATTATAATAAAATTAGATTCAAACAGAACACAATCCGTTACCTGGAATTGAATTCACAATTACATTACTTCGATTTCGTTATAACCCGCGTGGTTAAAGTTTAATGAAAACCTGAATTGACATTTACGTGAAACGCACCAAACTTACTTACTTACTTACTTACACAAACACAACTTCCGTTTCGCTCTTTCCTTACGTGCTTTTTTGCTTTCTTTCTTTCTTTCTTTCTTTCTTTCTTACCTTTCGTTGTCTTTTTGCTTTATGGGTGATGGTGGTGGGGGTACTTCCCTATCTTTATCTTTCCTTTCGGTCTTTCCTTCTTTCTTTCTTTTCTCTCCATTTTCTGCTCTTTCCATTGTTAAAACGAAACGAAACGAAACAACCGGATATTCCAGGTTTTACTTACACTCTATCACTCTACGACTATTACTTGTGTATCCAACTCTATTTGTGCCAGTAAAAAAAAGTAGCATTTATTGTTTTTGGTAATAATTATTAATTGCTTATTTGTTTTGTTTTTCACCCTTTTTTTAGACTAACCATTCTTTAATCTCATTATAAAATCGATTTTTCCAACTACATTTTAGGTGGGGGGGCATTACAACCTCCGAAGGGGGTTTGTATTACTGTACACATAGATTCGAAAAAGTTGTCAAAAAAAAAATACATAACAAATAAATGTTCTCAAAGCCCAGATCAGTTACTTTTCTGCCAAACTGGATATCTTTTTCGTGTTTTTATTCAATGTAACAATATTCGGCTCGAAAACCATACAGTGTTTACCGATGTATTCGAAAATTCAGGAAGGCGTCTCAGTCACACCCTCTTTAACACCGTAAGTATAGAAAAAGGTGTTATAAATAAAAAAATATACAAAATACTATTAAAAACACGCCGAATATATTTAACAGTATTTCATTAAGTTTTTTATTTATAACATCTTTTCCCAATTCAATGTAACATGTTTATTCAGCTCGAAAACCATACAGTGTTTACCGATGTATTGGAACATTCAAGATGGCGTCTGATTCTCTCTTTAACACGTAAGTGTAGGAAAAGATGTTATAAATTTTGTATAGTTTTTTATTTATAACACCTTCTTCCATACTTACGGTGTTAATGAGGGTGTGAGACGGAGACGCCATCTTGAAATTTCGAATACATCGGTAAACACTGTATGGTTTTCGAGCTGAATAACTATGTTACATTGAATAAAAACACGAAAAATATATCTATCCAGTTTGGCAGAAAAGTAGCTTATCTTGGCTTTGATAACATTTATTTGTTATATATTTGTTTGTTGTTTTTTTTCACAACTTTTTCGAATCTATGTGTACAGTAATACAAACACCCATTTTGTGTTTTATATAGATAAAGTACAATTGTTGAATGTTACTGTTTTGATCATATTCGTTGGGGAGGACAATTAAATAATTAAGAAAGATTAAAATGAAGCGAAATTTAAGTTTCCGTTACATTTTTACAACAACCGTAAAACAGTGCATACTCAGCAAGTTTTATCGTATTTTATTTATTTTTTTGCATAATTAATGATGGAAGTACTTTTCTGTTTATTTTCTTAACATCTATTAAAAAAAAAAATAATTTGTACATTCTCTGGAAAAAAAGAATCAAACTTTTCTCTACTTTCACATGTGTTCCATTTTAACAAACTGAGCCACAGCAACGCGTGGCCGGGTACAGCTAGTATGTAATATATTGATGTTGGCATTCTGTAGATGTTCAGTGTAAATGGAAACGCTCTGATATTATTGTAGCTTTTTTGTTTAAAACTGCGAAAGTGTTTATCTAAGCTAGCAAGAACGTCCGGCAAAGCCCGGTCGTAAAGTGCGCTTAAATATGATAATTTAATTCATGCAGATTTCGTATATATTATTATAGAGTTTATGTTCTATCGAGTTTTATATATTATAAAGTTGCGATTTCAAAAATAAAAAAAATATGTATCGATATGACTTGGGTACATTAGCTTGAATCGAAATCGAAATAAAAATTTATGAATATGTATATATATATATATATATATATATATATATATATATATATATATATAGAGAGAGAGAGAGAGAGAGAGAGTTCTTTCAGCCATAATCGAAACCAAAACTCATGAAAAATTCTTGATAAAATTATTTATACAAAACAATAGATTAAAGAGTGCCATCAGTTATAATTGAAAACGAAACCAAAACATATGAAGAATTCTTGATAAAATTATTTTTTTAATTTTTTAAATTCAATTTTCACTCCATATAAGGCACAGTGCCACTTTGAAGTGGGGGGGGGCTACTATTGGGGACATAAGTTGCAGGGCTATCATGAAGGGAGATGAGTAGCAAGATGTCTATTCACATTACACTTGAACTTCTGCATGTCAGAACAGTTGGGAAAGCAGAATCCAGGAAGGTAGTTCCAAAGTTTAGCAGTTCTGGGGAAGAAACTATTGGAGAAGAAGGCTTTCTTACACCTAGGGATCTCTACTGTGAAGGGGTGGGATTTTGCTGCTTGTCGGGGATATTCGCGTCCAAGGTTACAAGTGCTTGTAGTTCGTCAGAGCATTCACCATTAAAGTACTCATAGAACAGGCAGAGGGATAGAACATCTCGTCGATAGGACAGAGGCTGAAGCCTAGATGACAGTTCAGGACCTATCAGGTTGGCGACTCTCTTTTGAATCCTGTCCAGGAGTGAGAGACAAGTAACAGATGCGCCAGCCCAAATGTGACAACAGTACTTCATACATGGACGAATGGTGGCCTTATGGGAGTACAAGATACTTTCAGGCGTAAGTAGTTTTCTAGCACGGTAGAGAGAGACCGCCTTCATCGCAGCAGCCTTGGCAATGTTCTCAATGTATCCATTCCATTCCATGTTCCCTGTAAACGTTAGGCCGAGGAGTTCAAAAGGAAGCACTTTCGGGTAATGTGTTCTTGGCCATTGCTATCGGTGATAGAGAAGGTTTCTTGTAATTATTGAAGGAGACAAGCTTTGTCTTGGCATTGAATGTGACCATCCATGTTTAACTCCATTCCACACTACAGATGAGAAGAAATGGATGCGCATAACAATTAAACCACCCGGATGTAATCGTGACACAGGAGATAAGAAGCACGCTATCGTCGTATTATTATTATTATTATTATTATTATTATTATTATTATTATTGTTGTTTTGTTTTTTTATTATTATTATTATTATTATTATTGTTATTATTATTGTTGTTGATGTTGTTGTTGTTGTTGGTGTTGTTGTTGTCGTTGTGTAATTTAAAAAAAATTTTCATTTTATTTTTTAATCTATTTTTTTAAGGAACGAGCGTAAAACCAAGACCGTCTTAAAAGACAAGATGGCCGGTGGGCAAAAATAATTTAATCTGCTGACGTCATCACGGATAGTCCATACCGGTGACACCGGTAGTCACCGGTAGGCACTCGTAACGTCTTGAAGTCAGTGTAATATTTTTTTTTTTATTAAAATGCCTTCACGGTGCATCGTTCCAAATTGCTGAGGAAATTATCGTCAAGGACCAAAAAGTGACAGTATTTTCATTTCCGAAAGATAAAGAATTATAATGCAGTAAAAAAAAAGATTTTACACTATCTCCATTCAGCAAAGTAAGTTTTAACGTGCTCCCCCCTGTATTTAACACGATGTAACTATAATTTAATTCAATATTATCATCCTAAATGTTTTACCATTCAAAAGAAGAAGCTTCAAATAAATTGCTAATATTAAAAAAAAATTTTTTACAGCATACAAAACTAATGAAAATGCGAGACAACATCGACTCTTTAAAGCATGATTTTTTTAAGCTGTTGACACACATGTTTTAAAATCTAGCAAAAATTAATTTTCCTGAAATTTTTCAATATTTAAAAATAAATTATGCCGGCTGATAAAATTTTTAAACTTTTTTTTTTAAAGCTAGAAAGATAAAATTTAAAAATACTTATATATATATATATATATATATATATATATATATATATATATATATATATATATATATATGTATGAAACTAAACTAAAGAAAACACGCGCGTCCACTCGTGGTCTTACAATTCATTTCATTAACGTAATTGGGTTTGTATTACTGTACACATAGATTCGAAAAAGTTGTCAAAAACAAATATATAACAAATAAATGTTATCAAAGGCAAGATAAGTTACTTTTCTACCAAATATTTTTCGTGTTTTTATTCAATGTAACATGTTTATTCAGCTCGAAAAACATACAGTGTTTACCGATGTATTCGAAAATTCAAGATGGCGGCTGATTCTGTCTTTAACACGGTAAGTTTGGGATAAGGTGTTATAAATAAAAAAACTATACAACATACTATTAAAAACCATCCGAATATATGTCAACCTATGTCACGGTAACATATATTGAGCGAGTTTTTAACAGTATTTTATCCGGTTTTGTATTTATAACACCTTTTCCCAAACTTACCGTGTTAAAGAGAGAATCAGACGCCATCTGGAATTTTCGAATATATCGTAAACACTATGTTTTTCGAGCTGAATAAACATGTTACATTGAATAAAAACACGAAAAATATATCCAGTTTGATAGAAAAGTAACTTATCTTGCCTTTGATAACATTTATTTGTTATATATTTGTTTTTTGACAACTGTTTCGAATCTATGTGTACAGTAATACAAACCCACGTATTTTAACAAACTGAAAATATGGATATAAAAAAATGATTTTGCATGTTATTTTTTTTATGTGGTGAAATAATCTTAAATAAGAAACATGATTTTTTCTTTACGTTAATTATTTTTTTATTGTGCAATATTTCATGAATTTATTAAAAATATTGTTTTTGATTTTGAAAAATATTGTGGTTCATTTTGATTAAAAAATATTCATTTTGATTAAAAAATATTCATTTTGATTAAAAAAATATTCATTTTGATTAAAAAAAATATTGTTTATTTTGATTAAAAAATATTCATTTTGATTTAAAAAATAATGTTCATTTTGATTTAAAAACATATTGTTCATTTTGATTTAAAAAATATTGTTCATTTTGATTTTAAAAAAAAGTTTAATTTTAATATTTGTTTATTGTCTTAACTCATATCAAATGTTTTGCTTGTGTTCTGCTTAAAATATTCATAATCTTAGATGCATAATTTTCATTTAATTATATTAAATAAACTTCAAGTTTATTTCAAATCAAATCGTGTTCCTTCACTTTTTTAAAATGTAATTTATAAGTAATTAAAGAACGCATTCTAATCTTTAAAATCTATAATACAACGAAATATTCAATTGCTTATAATATACTTAAACAAATAACTTGTGTTTTATTTTATTATTTTTTTCTTATTAATATTAGATGAGTTTCAGTATAAATCATCGTGTTCTTTCGTTATTCCTTTATTTTAATCCAATTTTGAAGTTTTGTAACGCTGTCTGTAAAAATGACTGTTCATTATTGACAGTCTAAGAGTTTCACATATCTTGCTTGTTGGGACCTCGGCGATGACGTCATTTTTTCAGCTGGCCGGCAATCTTTATAACGAAGGCCACGGTAAAACACGGTCTTTAACAATTACGGCTGTAAACTCTTTTATGTGATAAACCACAGAATCCCATTGTCCAAAGGCGATAAGTCTTGTATTCAGTCTTTTGATAACTGTTATCCTTATTTTCATTGTTATTTTTGTTTCATAACGTTTCAACTAACTTTTCCTCTGACCTGCTTCAGGTGATTAACCGAGACGGGATGTGAATATTGAGTCCAGTAAGTGCATCCTCACAAATTACTGCCTCCCATAACTATTGTTTTATAACCACGCTTTAGTACACAAATCGCAGTTGATAAAAGCGTTGAGTCTCAACGGTTCTATCAGGTGAGCATTGTCTGAAGATAACGGTTTCAATCCTACCCAAGCAGGTTAGAAAAGAGGCTTGCCTGTTTTCTGTTGTTGTTAGCCCTCGGGCCGGGATCACATTGTAGTATATGTTCTGCAGATGCTGCACTTAAGATAATTTGTACCAGTCAATAGAGGGGAAACCCTATATACTGGGACAATTATTATTTTTGGTAACCAAAATGCCCCTTTTTTGCCTACTTTTAGGGGAGCTGGTTTTTACCCCACATAAAAAACTGCCTTGTGCCTAATTTGCTTTGGTGGGGAAGCAAATAAATACAATAACAATGGAAGGCAGCCATTTCTGGGTATACAGTCGCAAGACTCAGCATTTCTCTCCGATCGCGGTTAATCAATTAAAGAAGACCAGATGATGTCGATCGAAACATGAGGATAACAGTCCGCAACAACTGAATACACAAATTATGAAGCCTCATTTCAAAGGAGCCCCCCCCAAAAAAAAAATATATATAATACGATGTTGTTTAATTTACACTTACTTCATTTAAAAAAATTCTTAAACATTTATTTTTCAACTAATGAAAGTTTATAATAAACTCAGTGTTTGGTTTATTGTTTTCATGTAAGCGTCAATGCGCTCCAAAGGGACATATAGAAAGGGGCATATGTAGATAAATAAACAAAGTAAATAATGGTGGAACGAGAATTCCAAATATCCAAAACAAGATCGACAATTATGACTGAGGATAAACGACGAAATTTGTACACGCCATGATTTGAAACTGATGGGATCATGTTGTTATAATCTGACATTTTGTAACAGCATATATTTTAATTAATCGAACACTCTGTTGGAGTTCTCTAAACAGACATTAATACCTTACAGTTTTTAAGAAACATTCTAAAAACGATTTTCTATTTATTGTAAATTTTGCATCATTCTTTTATTTTTTACATTTTTTTTTAAACTTGGGACGTCACGAAATCAATCCCTGGACGTAATTCTAGAATGAAGGCTAAGTGTTGATAGATTCTGAAAAGGCATGATCGGTTATAGTGGAACATGGGTGGAGCATACATTATTTTAGAAAACGGCCTAATTATTCACTTATATTTGGAGAGAACTATGTGGTAGTCGGTCGAGACCTAGTCACACGTTATTGCTTTCCACATACGGACAGTTCTGGGAAAGAAACTCTGCTCGTGGAATTGTTACCTTTGTCTAAAATTATTTTTGTTTTCATTGAATTTTCTAATTAGCTAAGATCTCAAGATAAAAACTACGCTATCCAGACTTCGCCTTAAGTCAAAGGGGACACACATATACCAGATGAAAGAATGTATAAATGAATGAAAACAATTTGGCTATTTTCCGGGTCATCAAGATGTTAAGCATTTCAAATCTGATTTGCCAGACACGATCTGACTAATGTCCATGCAGACGCTTTGTCCCGTATACCCATCATCTCCGCCTTAAAAAAAAAAACGCTTTAACGTGAAATGTTCACACCTACTAATCTCATCTATAGAAAGGCGAATTAGCCTTATAATCGACAAACTTATATTTAATGTCGTCATGCTTTTAAGAAGTAGATTATATGCCTTGGACACCTACGGCGAAGTAATAGGACGACTTTTCACACGGCAAACATGAGTGATTTGTGGTATTTAGTGCTTTTATCAATCCGTACACTAAAGTTAAAGAACGTCGGTAACTGTAAATCCAATTTTATATATATATATATATATATATATATATATATATATATATATATATATATATATGTGTGTGTGTGTGTGTGTGTGTGTGTGTATGTATGGATGTGTGTGTGTATATATATATATATATATATATATAGAGAGAGAGAGAGAGAGAGAGAGAACGAGAGAGAAGGAGATATAACTACCTATGTATTGAGCAGTGTTGAAGTAAATACTGAAAAATTTACGCATAAATTATATGTTCGTACATTAATTTATGTGATAAAATGAAGTAATTTTATATATATATATATATATTTATATATATATATATATGTGTGTGTGTGTATATATATATATATATATATATATATATATATATATATATATATATATATATATATGAAGTGAAAATGTCTGGGTGTGTGTGTGTATTTCCTTACCAAATATCTGCCAATTTTCAGTCTAGAGACTCGCGATTTTATATAAGGAATATTGAGATTTGGTAAACTCTTCTTAATCAATTTTGAGCCATAAATTTTGTTCTCAAGGACTAAAAGTTTAACGATTTTACGTTTGAAAACTCTACTAAACTCCTCCGCCAATTTTGGGGCTAAATACTTGAAATTTTTAATATAGTTTACTTGGACATGGATCAAACGTTATATTTTGATTTGAGCCCCCCAAAATAAATGTTAAGTGGTGAAAATTGGAGGTAAATTAAAAAAAAAGATCTATGAGGTCTCTACTAAATTTCTGGTTTAAACATTTAAAATTTTACATAAAGGGTATTCAGAGAGAGCGTGTAAGCTTTTTAATTGGGGTGGGTCGAAAATGTGAGCTGCCAAGGGATCAAAGTTCAAAAGATTTGACCTTTGCGGTGTCTAGCAAACTACTAGGCTAATTTTGGATATAAACATTTAAATTTATACATAATCGATATTCAGACATGCGGCAAGCATTTTAATCAGTTTTGAGGCGAAAATTTAGCTGCCAAAAGATAAAAGTTGAAAGACTTGCATTTTGCAGACTCTAGCGATTTCTCCGCCATTTTTAGGTTTAAACACTTGAAATTGTAAATGTAGGTAACCTGGATATTGGTATATCTTTTGTATTTTGATTTGAGGCCAAAATAATAAATCTTAAAGGGGTCAAATTGGGGTCAAATTTTTAAAAAATTGACCTCTGAGGTCTCTACGAAATTGCTCATATAATTTTTTAATTTGAAATCTTACATAAAGTGTATTCACGCGTACGAGAAGTTATGAACAGCACATAGGGCCCGAGCCAAGCCTGGCTGTACTGCTTATATATATATATATATATATATATATATATATATATATATATATATATGGGGGGGGAGGGGGCGGGGGTGTAATGTTAAAAGTTCACGTATGCTCTAAAGGTTATGAGGGTTTTTTGAAGCATGAAAAACGATGTTACTTTTTGTATTCAATATTTTTATTGTTATTTTTTTATATTTCAAGCGGACCTCCGCTCTTGGTCACAAAAAAGTATCGAAATGAAAAAGAAAAAGGAAACCGTTGAAAGAACTGGAGAGTTGTAGCGTAGACAGCGTTCATTCCTAGTAATCAGGTTCGAAAAAGTTCACGTGAATCATTTTAGCCGTTTGAGGAAGACGATTGTGTTTTTTTAAGATTTTTTTAATGTTACATACATACATTTATATACTTGCCTTATCTCTGATTACTCTTTATGTAAAATTTGAAATGTTTAGACCAGAAATTGTCTGAGTAATTTGGTCGAGACTTCAGAGGCCAAATGTTTTTTTTAACTTTGACCCCTATTATGAACCCTTAACATTTATTATTTTGGGCTCAAATCAAGTTATTAAGTTAGATCCATGTCCTAGAAATCGTCAATTTCAAGTGTTTAGACCCAAAATTGTCGGAGGAGTTTGGTAGAGTTCTGAAAGGTTAAATCGTTGAACTTTAACCCTTTACCAGCAAAATTTCTGGCCGAAAAAGAGTTACTGAGATTTTCCCATATCTCAATCCTCTGTATATAAAACTTCGAGTCTGTAGACGAATATTGACAGAGTTATTTTGTCCGGAAATGTACACAGACAGACAGACACACACACACACTTTTATATATATATATATATATATATATATATATATATATATATATATATATATATATACTAGCATTTCAGCCTGGCGTTGCCCGGGTGTTTGAATGAGTGTGTTGAGAAAAAATGTGGTAGTACGAAGGCAGGCTGTAACCCGTACCTCGAAGGAGAAAAAGAACTGGGGAAAAATATGACGTCTTTGCTGTTACGACCACCGCCAAAACGGAAGGGGTGTGGGTTTTAATTAAGGCTTGATAATCGAAAGGAGAGGATGGCTTTCAAAAATATCGGCGAAAAAAAAACGACCCATCCCTGTAGAAAAGTGCCCAGGTGAAGATGAAGATATTAATGTTTTTAGCCAATTTTTCGATATTTGTCGTCTGAAAGGTCGAGGTTCAAAACGATACTCATCTTGTAAAATCCGTAGCCTCTGTCGAAGGTTTAGGCAGACTTGACAACATACATGCATACATACATTTATATATTGGTAGCTCGACAGTTTCGCCCCAAACTGATTAAAAAGATTCTCCTATCTGTGAATACCCTATATGTAAAATTTCAAATGTTTAGACCAGAAACTGTCAGAGTAATTTGGTAGAGATTGCAGAGGTCAATATTTTTAGCTTTAACCCCTATTATGACCCCTTTATATTCATTTGTTTGGGCTTAACTCAAGTTATTACGTTAGATCCATGTCCAAGAAACCTATATCTAAAACTTCAAGTGTTTAGACCCAGAATTGTCGGAGGAGTTTGGTAGAGTTCTCAAAATACAAATCGTTAAACTTTGCCCCTTTAACAGTCAACTTTATGGCCGAAAACGGACTACAAAGATTTTTCCAAATCTCAGTAGCCGGTATGTCAAATTTCGCGTCTGTAGACTGAAAATTGGCAGAGTTATTGCGTTGGAAAATTTACACACACACACACAGACACGTTTCCTAGCATTTCAGCCCGGCTTTGTTCGAGTGTTTGGATGTGTCTGTTATGCAAAAAAAATGTGATAGTAGGAAGGCAGGCTCGAACCCGTACCGCGAAGAACGGGAATAAAACCTGACGTGTTTGCTATTACGACCACCGCCAAAACGGAAGTGACGTATGTTTAAATTAAAGCTAGACAATCGAAAGGAGAGGGTGACTTTCAAAAATGTCGGCGAAAAAGAGACCCACCCCCTGTAGAAAAGTGGCCAGTTGAAGGTGAAAATATTAATGTTTTTAGCCAATGTTTCGATATCTGTCGTCTGCAAGGTCGAACTTAAGAACGATACGGATCCTAGTAAAATCCGTCAACTCTGTCGAAAGTTTTAGGTAGACATGCAAGATACATACATACATACATACATACATACATATATTTTTCGACCCAAACCGATTTAAAAGCTTTTCCTATCTGTGAATACCCTTTATGTAAAATGTCAAATGTTTAGACCAGAATTTTTTTTTTAACTCTGACCCCTTTTATGACCCCTTAACATTTATTGTTTTGGGCTCAAATCAAGTTATTAAGTTAGATCCATGTCCAAGGAACCTATATTTAAAATTTAAAGTGTTTAGGCCAAAAATGGTCGGAGGAGTTTGGTAGAGTTCTCAAAAGGTAAATCGATTGATTGTATTTGAGCGCAAAACAATAAATGTTAAGGGGCCATAATAGGGGTCAAAGTTTAAAAAATATTCTCTGCGGTCTCTACCAAATTACTCAGGCAATTTCTTGTCTTAACATTTGAAATTTTACATAAAGAATATTCAGAGATTGGGCAAGCTTTTTAATCGGGTTGGGCCGAAAATGTGAGCTATCAATATATAAATGTATGTATGTATGTTTGCATGTAAGACTGGAACTTTCCACAAATGCGAGGGATTTTTACAAGATATGTATCGTTTTGAAGCTCGACCATTCAGACGACCAATACAGAAACTTTGGGTAAAAAAATTAATTTCTTCACCCTCAACTGGGCACTTTTCTACAGGGGGGTCGCTTTTTTCACCGATATTTTCGAAAAATCATCCTTTCTTTTCGATTGTCTAGCTTAATTAAAACCTCCACAACTTCCGGTTTGGCGGTGGTCGTAGCTGCAAAGACGTCACGCTTTTTTTGTTCTTTTCCTCATTCGCGGTATGTGTTCGAGCCTGCCTCCCTACTACCACTTGTTTATTTTTTGCTCAACACACACCTCCAAAAACCTAATCAATGCCGGGTATCCATGCTAGGATATATATAAAAAATATTTGGGGGTTGTTACACTGTACAGCTATAAATCACATTTTTTATCTTGCAGGTACCTTGTAGAGGGCATTTATTTTTTTTTTCTACAGTTACAGCCTGCTATAGTTTCTATATTTGGATTTTGTACCTTACTATTTTTTTATTGTTAAAACTAATTATTTTTTATGAAGGTTTGGCATGCTTGAGTAAGACACTTTGATCGTGTTCTTATTAAAGATTGTATCGTATCTATGAGGGGCTTTAATATTTTTTTCTAATATTTTAAAGAATTCTCTGGCTATGTTTGTCTAAAGATTTTTAGAATATGGAGGGTTGAACCATATGATCTCCCTATGTCTGTTTTTACGCTTAAGGAATTTGGTTTGTTGTTTATTTGTCTTCGTGGCTAATACTTTCGGTTTAATTTGGTTTTGTATTGTATTCCGATTATTTTTTGTCATTTGTATGCGGGACGACATGACCATATTATAGGTTATTATGTTTGTTAGTAGGTTTATTATAGTTTTCAATGCAGTTTTGTTTTTATCATTTTTATTTAGGTATATGATCTGCGATTTGTATATAATTGTATATTTTGTAATAATCATACAATATATATGAATGAATGAAATAATAAAATAATGGGCGTTTTGTATAAGGGGTGGGGGATATTAAATCAGTTCCGAAAATAGGTGAAACCGTTTTCGCATTACACATTACTTTATTTAATGTATATTTTTAACATTGGGGTGGGAAATATGAAGTCGGTTCCGGAAATAGCTGCAACCATTTACGTTTTGGACATTCCTTTTTTTAATGAATACTTTAACAGTAGGATGGGAGATAAAAAGTCGGTCCCGCAAATGGCTGAACAAGTTTACGATTTATACATTACTTTATTTCATGTATATTTTCAACAGTGGGTTGGGGATTATAAGTCAGTTCCAGAAATGGCTGAAACAGTTTACTATTTAGACATTACATTATTTCATGTATATTTTTAGCAGTCGGTTTGGGATATAAAGTTGGTCCCGGAAATGGCTGAAACAGTTTACTATTTAGACATTACATTATTTCATGTATATTTTAAGCAGTGGGTTGGGGATATAAATTCAGTCCCGGAAATAGCTGAAACAGTTTACGATTAAAACATTATTTTATTTAATGTATATTTTCAACAGTGGGGTGGCGGATATGAAGTCAGTCCCCGGATTGAATGAGATGTGCAAATATATACTATCAGAAAGCGTCGCCCAGTATTGAATGAGATAGGTGGAAAACATATAGTATCAAAATACCCAGCGTCGCCAGGGATCGAATGAGATAGGTGAATGATATATATTAGCAGAATATGCGGCGTCATCTTGGATTGGATAAGATAGGTGAAACATATATACTATGAGAATACCCAGAATTGATTGATGTGTTTGTAATGAAATAATCAGCCCAGGCAATATATCAAAGTTATTATGTAAGTAAGGGGGAGCGACATAGTGGGTTAAAGTTATGAAAATTATTGTCAAAATTAGTAACATATCCAAGAATTATGAAAAATGATGAAATATAAGTTACTTGATTGGTGTGTTTGTAATGATATAATAAGCCCAGACAATATATCAAATATTAAAGTAGGAGGGAGAGGCATAATGTGAGTTTTTAATAATAAAAATTATTGTCGAAATTAGTAACATATCCAGGATTATGAACAAAGATTAAATATGAGTTAATCGATTGTGTGTTTATAATAAAATAATCAGCCCAGGAAATATATCAAAGTAATTATGTTAGTAAGAGAGGGCGATAAGAATGATTTAAATTATGAAAAATAATTGTCGAAATTAGTAACATATTCAAGAATTATAAAAAATGCAATATGTTATTTAATTGGTTGGTGTGTTTATAATAAAATAACCAGCCTAGACAATATATCAAAGTTATTATATAAGTAAAGAGGAGTGAGATAAGGAGGGCTTAAATTATTAAAAATTATTGTCGAAATTGGTAACATATCCAAGAATTAAGAAAAAATGATGAAATTGATTGGTGCGTTTGTAAGGAAATAATCAGCCTAGACAATATATCAAAGTTATTATTTAGTAAAGAGGGAAGCGCGAAAATATGAGTTAAAATTATAAATAAAATGATTGTCGAAATTAGTAACATACCCAAGAATTATGAAAAATGATGAAATGGAGGTTAATTGATTAGTGTTTGTAATGAAATAATTAGCCCAGCAAATGTATCAAAGTTATTATTTTAGTAAGGTTGGGCGACAACGTTGGTTTACATGATAAAAAATATTGTCGAAATTAGTAAAATATCAAAGAATTACGAATAATGATGAAATACGAGTTGATTGATGTGTGTGTTTGTAATGAAATAATCAGCCTAGACGATATATCAAAGTTATTATTTTAGTAAGGTGTGCGAAATGGTGAGTTTAAATGATAAAAATTGTCAAAATTAGTACTATATCCAAGAATTATTAAAAATGATGATATGTGAGTTAATTGACAGTTGTGTTTTTTTTATAAAACAATCAGCCCATACAAATATATCAAATTTAATATTTTAGTAAAGTAATAATGTGGGTTGAAATTATGAAAAATTATTGTCGAACATAGTAACATATTCAATAATTATGAAAAATGATACAATTTGAGTCAATTGACCGGTGTGTTTGTAATGAAATAATCAGCCCAGGAAATATATCGAAGTTATTATTTTAGTAAGGGGGCGATACAGTTTTAATAAAAAGTAGAATAATATGATTGTGCCTTCATTCATGCTCAACAGAACGCTCACAGCATGCCCAGCAACAATATATTACACATGAAAAATGCTGCTGTGGAATTTCCACAGGTCCCGCTAGTTATTATTATTTTTTATTTAATTACTACCAATAAGATTCACTTATTATTTAATATTAAAATAGCAACATAAATAATTAGAGGCTATCTCCCTTTAATCAGTTAAATTATTTAATTTCCTAGCTGAATATGATTATCTCGCTTTCTTTTTGAAATATCTTATGAAATTTAAAATTCCGTGTTATTAACGAATTCAAACTGATCAGATTATTCCATTGGCGTTTCAGTTGAAAGTTTGTACATTTCAACATTTTCAAGCATTCATAAGCCACATTTACCACCCAAATGAATGCTTTGACGATGATACTTACGAATCTTAAAAGGCGAAACATTATAAGGTATATATATTTTTGTTAAATTTTCGTAATCGCATCTTATTTAACCTTACATTTAACCCCAATTTAACTTTATGATTTTATTCTAATTTTTAATCTCAATTTATTTTACTTTGTTTAACAACATCAAAAAAGTGACTTTTTTCTTTTATATTTAAATATTTTCCAGATAAATCTGCCTTACTTAAAAGAATGTTGGTGTCCTTAAAAATAACACCCAATATCTTTGCTTATGAGGAGACTTAAAAAAAAAACTATATGTTAAATTGTCCATGACTTGGTCTGTTAACCAAAATACACGTTTTTAATTTATTAAAATGATGAGCTTTGACTTGGTGTCTATCTCAATAAAAACATCATTTCCGAAACGATCGTACAATTTATTGATTTTGTTTTGTTACTCCTTATGAAACCGATTTTTAATTTTTAATTTAAATTATAAATTATCAATTATCTTACTAAATATTAAAATAGCTCTAGGATATATATGCCTATTGAGCTTATTATATATCTACTTTACAACGAGCACTGTTTTTCTTGTATTTTAATTGCATTAGCGATTTTACCATTACATTAGAATACACTCTGCTCTTTAGAATGCTGTTCTAATCCCCTTTTAATTCATATATATATATATATATATATATATATATATATACTAGCAGAGATGGCTAGCGTTGCGAGTGTCGACATGATGTTTTTTGTACACACCTGCTATAGTAAGGATAGTGAGCAGTTTTTCATTATATCTTAACTCCATCGTCATTCCAACAAAACTTTATATTAAAAGATCGGATGAAAACACGAAAAGGAGAAATACATGACAAGATCTCCACTAGATAGTTCGGCAAAATGATAGGAAGACAAGCTATTCTTAGGATATTGAGCACATATTCATGACTATATACCGGTTTAAGTGAATTCCTCTAATGTTGCATCATTCTAGAAACATTTGTTATTACGGGCTGTTGCAAATAAAACAAACTGTAAGTAATTTAGTTTAAAAAATACCTAAGTAGAATTTGTGTTAACCGAAATACACGTTTTTATGCTATTAAAATGATGAGTTTTGACTTATTGTGTTATTAAAAGGAAAAGAATAATTAGAAGTTACGATGTCAAAAGAAAATGTAAAGAAAAAAAACTGGTCAAAAATGTAAGTGAAAGGTTTCTTTGTTTTAGTTTTAAATAAAGAATCGTAATTGAAATTGATTGTTTGTTTATTTTTAAATGAAAATCACCTGGACCACAACGTTAATTGCGAAACTACGTTGGAAATAGGTTTATTCAAACTAATTCCAAAAATAATGCTTTGAAGTTTGTGTGAATTATTTTTAGATTGATTATCCGCCATTAAAGAAAATAAAACCATTAAAAAAATGTTGGTTCACAGGGGAAATAACTCGAAATCTGTTTATAAAAAATCGATGTTGGTAAAAATGAATTAAATTAAATATGTTATCATTGTAAATCAAATTTAATTAACAAACTTAAATAGAACACTTAAAACTATTGTCTTAGTGTAAATAACAATTAACAAACGCCATTTAATAAAATCAACTTGACTTAATTTGATATGCAAATGGAAATGTATAAAAAAGAGAATACGAAAAGTATAAAAGCTTATAACTTTTCTTTATTTGTTTTCTATTCGTGATGTGCAGGAATACAAAATACTATTATGCAAAAGAATTAAAAAGCTTTTTTTACAGGTACATAATTGTCGACCGATCCTACAGTCTTTATCGGTGTAGTGAAACTATGAGCATACACGGGGAAAAGGGGAAAAGAAAGGACGGAAGGAGGAGGAGGAGTAGAAGGAGGTATAGCCAATGAGCAGGTGCCACGTCAGTCTTAAATATATACACATATAAGTACGCACATACACACATGCACACAGTACATATACACATATAAACGAAAAATTAAACAGTAAATAAAAATGAATTAATGCGCCTTTAACTGTCCAATCTTTTGAATTCTAACGATATCATTTATTCCAAGAGAGAATAAGAATTCAAAAGATATAAGGCGTTATGAGGAGAAACGCTATGATAACTCAACGGCTATTTCTCGTTCGAAAAAGAACGGAAAAATCGTTTCAAAATTGAACCGTTTAAAGATAGATACGAAACGCTACTTTTTATTAATTTATATATTAATATGAACATACACATATGTATACAAACAAATACTCACATGTACAAATATATATATATGCATATATACACACATAAATGTGTGTATATATATACACATATACATATACTAACAAATACACATGCACATACATAAATGTTTGCGCATATATTTACACGTAGAGACAGCTATATATATGCACAGGTTTACATACGCGAATGTAGGGAGAGAGAGGGAGAGGGGAAGAGAGGGACGGGAAAAGAAGTATAGGTTTGTGAGAAATACAGACATATATGCATATACGGTAATATGAAGAATATATATATATGACTTTATTGCTATAGTTTATTGGTGTTAATCCAATAAAATTCCAATGTTATAAAATGCAATCCCTAGCAGAACATAATAATTTTGTTTGTAGAAATATTCATGACTATATACGTGCATACACGTCTCCGCAGGCATTCCGTTGGAAATTGTGGGATGACGATGAACACAGTTTAAACATGAATACAAATATGAAGTCAATAATATTTGTATGATTAAAGAAAATTATACAAGTACGCACATAAATGCACATGCATGTATATATATATATATATATATATATATATATATATGTATATATATATATATATATATATATATATATATATATATATATATATACGGGGGAACAAAGAAGAAATGGAAGACGTCTTTATATAGAGCTTTATCGGAATAATAAAACGCTTAACATGTAAGGTGGAGCTTAGATACAAACGGAAAAGGGGAAAATTAGCAATACAAAAATATATATTAATAGATGTCCATTCAACAAGGAAATTGCGCCATTCGGGTCAAAGAGATATAGATGCTCTTAATATCGAGGTATTTCAGAGCTTAATGCTTCTCATCAGAAATGGAGAGGGGCTTCTAGGTAACAGATAAGAAATTTGATGTCTAAAGATAATTACATTAGGAACGAAATATTAGGATAACTTTTTCATGGAAATCACTCGAGACAAGACATGAATCCATTTGATGTAAGGCACTAGCAAGTAAGAAAGCTGATTATTGTAAAGGCAGGAGATGCCTATTGACTTCACTATTGAAAGGACCAAGACTGTAGTTAAACAGAAAAAACGAGCAGATAGAGAGGTCCATAACCTTGCAGTCTTTAAAAAGAAACTGTTGAAATATGAAGCTGTATTACAATGAGGTATTAAAACAATGAATTACAAACGAGTCAAACGAGCTGGAACAAAGGAAACAGGGAATAGTTAAATCAATTCTGAAGAAAATATGCCATAGTAGTATTTTTTTATAAAAGGCTGAGACCAGCATCAACGTCTGTGAGAGAGTCTGCAATTTATCAAGAACTTTCAAATGGGACACATATTCACAGCCGAAGTATGACAACAATACTCCATATATGGTCTGATAATAGATGTGTAGAGATAGAGAATAGCCTAAGGTGTAAGAAAGTATTTACAGCAATAGAGAGAACTGATTTTACGAGAACCAATGAATGTAATATCTGGATTCCATCGAGATCAGAGCCATCCATAAGAATCACAATATTTTTGAAAGTCTTCGCCTTTTTTCGTTTGCCCAGCCTTCTTTAAACCTACGTCATTTCGCTTTGGCGATGGGCGCAATAGCTAACGCGTCACGTTTTTTTTTTTTTGTACTTTCTTTTCCTCCTTCGCTGTACGGGTTCCAGCCAGCCTTCCTACTACCACTTTTTTTGTTGGTTCAACACACAGCTCCAAACACCCGAGCAACCAGGTTAGTCTATAATATAACTTAAATCAACTTCTAGATCAACTGCATTTAAACTGATTAGATAACGATGCGTGAAAAAAAATACCAGAATAAAGGGTGGTGTTATCAGCATAATGTTAACTTTCTGAATAATATTTTCTGAAAGGTAATTCACACAGAGAAGAAACAATGTTGAACATATAATAGAGTCCTGCAGAACAGCAGCAATGATAAATAAGGAAAATGGAGATACTCTTAAGCTTTGATAAGAAAGACAAGACTTAATAATGTCAAGAATTTTACCACTAATATCATAAACCTCGAAGGTTGTGTAGAAGACCACGATGCAACACTCTGTGGAACGTCTTTGAAATATCAAGCGTAATTACCTTACCCTCCGCTGAATTATCTATAAACCGAAATCTTCGTTTAGATAAAAGAGTTAAATCTTCGTTCAGTTGGAGTTCAGCTGAGCGAAAACCACGATAGCCATGATGAACATCACTTCAGATACTCAGACTTTCCAGAAAGTGAACGAGTTCGCTGTTGACCAAAACTTCTATAAAAACAGAGAAGACTAACATGATGGTATTTAGTTGGATCAGATCGATCACCATTTTAAATATATGGACAACAGAGGCTTTTTCATAACAAGAAGGACAAAGAGGACTGAAAGAAACAAATTGAATAATTTCGAGAAGCTAGAAGAAAATTCAGGCACATGACGTTTAAGGACAACAACAGGAATCAAATCAGGGCCGTAAGCTTTAGATTAATTAAGACCAGCAATAATCCTAGCAACCATGTTTCCAGTGATACTTATAGAATCAAGAGTCTGCTAAGTTTTCGAAGGAAAATCAGGAAGAACAGTACCAGTAATATCTAGAGAAGAATTGTCAACAAAAAGACGAGCAGAGAGACCAGCCTTTCCTTAGAAGATTAAAGAACTATGCGACCATTAAAATAGGAAGAATAGCAGATTTGCCACTATTAAAACACGATAATAGATTCTCCAAAAATCAAGAGATGACCTTTTGTGATGAGATAGTTACGAATCCTTTGAGAGTAGCCTCAGCAATTGCTCTCTTGTAGGCATTGCTAGCTCTTCTGTGGGATTGTTTAGAAGCTTCAAAACCATCCCGACGATATTGATTGAAGTATGGTTATAATAGGCAATAGCAGAAGAACTAACAGATGAGAACCAGTGATAAGATTGAGGTTTGGTTTGAAACTGACGATGAGAAATGAAGGTGTAAGCTTAAACAAAAAGCCAGTGATTAATTTCCTTAGCAGCAACATTTGGGAACATACACAAAATTAGGACCCTATGGAGCGTCTCATGGGAAGTGGCGAAGCCCATCGCAATCAGCACTCCTGTAGTTAAAGATTTTTTCCTATGACGATCAATTGAAAACTTAACAGAAAAATCTCAACATCAACAACAGCATGATCAGAAGAACTCAATGAAGGAGAAGAGAAAACAGAACATGCTTTTGGAATAGAAATGAGAAAAAGATAAATAAAGGTGGTTTATGAAGGTCATCATCAGAAAAACGTATAGTTTGGGACAAGTCATGAGACAGATAAAGGTTAAGATTTGTGAGATTAGAGTGGAAAAGTGAGATAGAATGATGAGCATTAAAGTCAATAAAGACAAAGGGGTTAATGGAATAAGCTGTAATGCATTATCAATACCGGTGGTTTTAGCATCAACAACAGAGCAGTCACTGCCCGAAGAGGTACAGTATAAAAATAACACCTAAACCTAAACGTAGATTCCATTAAAAAAAGTATTCTTCTTAGAACTGCACGTCTGGTTTCCAGCTGACTACAATATGGTTGTCTTACTATATTGTCTAATTGACTACTGTGCCCTATTTAACCTTATCATCGAGCCTATATAAAAAAATAAACAAATAGGAAGTAGAGTATAGCAAAAACAATCTTAAACAGATGAAAATACATCCATGAGATAAAAACTGGGGACACGTACAATGGGGGATCGTTGTGAATATCATGCAAAAGTGTGGAAAAGTCTAAACGGGCAAGAAGTAAATGACCATCCATATTTAGCTCACTGCTGTCGATAGAGTAATCTAAATTTGACCCACAAAGAACAAGAATGTGAGAGTATATATCCAAGAGAAAGATCTGAAACCTCTGATGGTACTTTAAGATATAGTAAGACGTTCGTGTAGAACTGTAAATGGCATGACAAAATCAATATATAACTAAAATTGAGGTAAAGGTAGGATCACTTCAAAACATAAAAAGCCTTAAAAATATCCCACTATCAGCATTACATCCCGTGGATTCTAATTAGGGCAACTAAAATGATAAGCCCTTAAAAAGAAACAGTAGAGAAGGAAGAGATAACTAAGCTGGCCGACAAAAAGTCGTCCCCTAATTCAATTATGTGGCTTACTTGAAATCTGTGTTTTTATCGTGACATAATCACTTTCCAACAAAGACTACTGATGGTATTGTCCCCAACAAACAATAACAAAAAAAACAGAATGGCATTTCAGAAACTTCAGTGTAAAGTACAGCCAAGTAATATATGATACAAGGACAGAGGACCTAAGAAAAAAAAAAGATTCGATGTAAAGAACAACCAGAATCTTTATAATATAGATGAAGAGGTCCTTAGAAAATAAAAATAAATGTTCGTTATCAAGAATGAACAGGAACAATATAATAAAGTTAAGGATGGTAAGAGAAAAAAACAACAAACAAGAAACAAACTTAAGAAAATAATGGCAATGAATTCGTTAATAAACTAATTAGTGAAGGCGAAATGTTATTTAAGTCTTCAAAAGTGATGTAATTTTTTAGAAAATTAGCGTCTTTTTAATGAAGTAATTACATCAAAGAAATCAACATTGTACTATCCAAATCGGTAACCTGAAATATTATTCAAGTCTTGGCCGTGAATATCTTAAAGGCGCCCACCCTTCTGTATCATTCCTAGCACATACAGCATCTAGTGTTTTCGAAATGGTCACCTATTTTAGAACTGACCAGATTCAACATCACTTAACATCGGTGATTTAACGATCACTTATGCAGCAACGTGATGATGCGCTATATATACATTTCTTGCAGTGTTTGTGTATGAAAATCAACAATTTTTCATATGTAAAAATATAAGAAAAACGTAGCCATTTGAAAAAATATTACTATGTAAATTAAATATTAGTATCACTATTTTCCGCTTTTCATATTTTTCTTCGATAATATAAATATCAAAAATGTATGTATGTATGCCTAAAAATTTCGACAGAGGCGACAGATTTCCACTAGATTGGGATCGTTTTGAAGTTCGACCCTTCGGATAACAAATATCGACAAATTTGCTAAAACATTAATTCATTACTCGCAACTAGGCACTTTTACTATATATTGTATTATATTATGTATTATTTAAAAAGAAACTTTTTCTGTGCAAGTGTCTGTGTGTGAGTTCGTTACCTATGGACTGGAAAATGGTTTGGCCGATTTTTGGAAATTTCACCTAAAGGTATTTTATGTGCCTGGGGATGTTCTTAGATTTGTTTTTTTTTGTTTTTTTAAATCAGAATGCAGTAAATAGGTCCCGATAATCGATAATCGAAACAATCCGTTCAAAAAAAGAAAACAGGCGATTTTGACCAAAGTTAACTACTTACACAGCCTTAAATCAAAAGTGCATTTGAGAAATTTATTGCAACATATGCCGAAAGGCCCGACTTATAAAATCGACCGTACGTTCTTTTGATATGACAGGGACGCGTTCGCAATGAATGTTTCTGTTTAATGCACAATTGAACCCTGATACTTGATTCTTTCAGTTTAAACTTACATTCTAGCCATTATTACTGCATACCAATAAATCCAAGCATACCCGTTTGAAATAAATGCTTCTGTTTAGAGTACAATTAAAGCAAGATACTTGATTTTCTGCATTTTAAGTTTTAAATTAAATCATTATATATATATATATATATATATTATATATATATATATATATATATATACATATATTATATATATATATATATTTATATATTAAAATAAGGGAGTAGTCACCAAGAATGCGTATTTTTTTAACATTATTTTATTATTCCGTCTCTTGGTTTTTCATTGAGAATTATGTTTGGATCATTGTAATAATGTTTTTAAGTCATTGAAATCGTTTTTACGCGCGTTTTAGACGTTCTGTGAAGCGTCCTCGTCAGAAATTATTTTCAAATGTGTTGGAGATGTAAAGATGAAGTGTTTCCAAGGGGCGGAGGCTTGTAAGTATTTATTATTCATTGGCATGTTCGATTTTTATTACTCTTTTATTGGGCTTGTTCAGGCCACTGACCTGGCTGTAGTCACTCTCTCTTTCTGCTAGTGTTTTTTTTTCCTTTCCCTTTGGGGTGGGGTAGGGTGTGTGTGTGTGTGTTTGTATGTGTGCGCGTGTGTGCGTGTGTGTGTGCGTGTGTGCGTTTGCTTTTATTGGTTTGAGAATGTGTATACTGATTTATAGTATTATGCACCCCTACCTTTGTTTCAGAAGAGCCGCCCCCCTCCTCACACATACACATTAGTAACGACCTCGGATCACAGTAACCTTCATAAGGAAGCAAATAACCTCATAATACTATAAAACAGTATACACATTCTCAAACCAATAAAAAGCAAACACACACACGCACGCACACGCACGCACACACGCACACACACGCGCACACACAAACACAAACACACACACACACACACCCTACCCCACCCCAAAGGAAAAGAAAAAACACTAGCAGAAAGAGAGAGTGACTATAGCCAGGTCAGCGCCCTGAACAAGCCCAATAAAAATTGAACATGCCAATGAATAATGAACACTTACAAGCCTCCACCCCTTGGAAACACTTCAAATGAACTACAAAATTGCCATTTTTACATCTCCAACACATTTGAAAATAATTTCTGACGAGGAGGCTTCACAGAACGTCTGAAACGCGCGTAAAAACGATTTCAATGACTTAAAAACATTATTACAATGCTCCAAACATAATTCTCAATGAAAAACCAAGATACGGAATAATAAAATAATGTTAAAAAATACACATTGTTGGTGACTACTCCCTTATTTAAATATACATCTTTCTTTCGTTGGAATTTCGTAACCCATTTTATATAAATATATTTATATGTATATATATATATATATATATATATATATATATAATTTTATAAAACCAACAGTAGGTTCTATACAGTACAGTGTAGACTATAATGTGTTGTGAACTTAGTGTAGGGATGGGTTTCTAACTAGAGCAAGCTATTAATCGATTGTATTAAAAATATGTGAGATTTCAGCGATTTTGATGACAACTGTGAGAGTAAAAAATTCGTTGATTATCTGCTAGTATATATATATATATATATATATATATATATATATATATATATATATATATATATATATTTGGGATTCATTTAATTGTACCCATCATCACTATCGTCATGATCATTGAGGAATACTATCGGTTTAAACGCTTCTCTCAATTCAAAAATTAGCAAACACAGAGATTCATGACGGCCTGTTTTACGAATTGCATATGTTGGCTTTGTTTTTATTTTTATTCATTGTGTGGATTCGTTTAATTGTGTCTATCATCACTATTGTCATCATTATTAAGGGATACTACAGTTTTAAACGCTTCTCTCAATTCAAAAATTAACAAACACACATATATATACATGTGTATATGCGTGCATGTGTGTGCGCATGTATGTGCGTGTATGTGCGTGCATTCATATTGTATGCATATGTATAAGTCTGCATATATATATACATATGTCTATATGTACGTATGTGTACATGTGTATGTGTGCATGCATGTATGTATGTGCATATGTGTATGCATACGCATATATATATATATATATAATATAAATTTCATCTGTCGGTTTGAATATATGTATGTATGTGTGTGTATCTATGTATGTTCATTGAGGATTTGTGCTGTTGTGGACGCGTCTTCAATTTGAAAGTTGCACAACCACTGTAACGAATGGCTGTTTCTTCTACGAATTGCGTGTATTGGATTGCAATCTTTTTTATGCATAAAAACTATTTGATCATACCAATCATCATCGTGGTCGTCATGAATGCTCCTTCATTCATATTTTACATGTACGTGTATATGTACGTGTGTATGTGCATACGTACTTACATGCGTCTATGTGTGTGTCAATGTGTGTATGTGCATGTTGGCATGCGATCATGTTTGTATACATTCGTATGTATGTTTGCGTGCATGTGAATGTATGCATGTATGTGGGCCTACACGTGTTTGTTTGCATGCGTATGTGGGTAGAGAGTACTCCTGCAGCCCCGTAGTGAAGGTTACCCCTCTAGCAAATATTTGAATCAAAAATACATAAAGCGGGAGACCAGTACCCGCATGAAGCTGGTCTGCAGTTTGACTTGTTGCTGGCTAGATTGCTCTTGTCTGTTACTGGATCTCAACATTTTGGACCGAGAGAGAGAGAGAAGAGAGAGAGAGAGAGAGAGAGACTTAGCTGTCGTACAAAGCTAGAACTGTGTACTAACATCTTTGTATAGATACTCCCTCAGACATTTGTCTAAAAAATAAGTTGTGACGCAGGTAGGTCTGAAACCATGTAATAACTGATCTTCCATCATTATATGTATGTAGATGTATGTGTGTATATGTGTATCTATGTTTATATATGTACATGTGTATGTATATGCATGTATATTTATGCGCATATATATGGATGTATATACATGCATGAATAACTGTTTATGTGTGTATGTATATATGTATATATATGTTTTTGTATGTATCTATTATATGTATGTGTATATATGCATATATATGTGTATGTTTATGATGTAATATGCATGTGTGTATGCATGTATATGTGTATATATGTGTAAGTATATGTATGTGCGTATGTATATATGTATGTATTTGTATATGTGTATGTGTATATGTGTATTTATATGTATATGTGTATGTATGCATATGTGTATATATATGTATGTGTATATGTGTATGTATGTGTGTATATACGTGTGTATGTTTATATATATATATGTATGTGTATATGTGTGCATTTGTATGTAAGTGTATACATGTATGTATACGTGTATGTGTATAAATGTATGTATACCAACAATCGTCTTCAACATGTCTGCTTGAGGATGTACAGGACAAAAGAGCATCTTAGGGCACAAGGACTTTCAGTGACTGAAAGAGTGGCACTCGTCTGAGAAGACGTTCCAATCACACACGCACGCACGCACACCCACACCCACACACACACACACATACATATATATATATATATATATATATATATATATATATATATATATATATATATATATATATATATATATATATTAAGGTTTGCAACGACTTAAATTCTATCATCACATGGATTTAGGGTTTATTTTGTTTCTTTTGGGGGGTGAGGGAACAATAAGTATGGAAAAGAGAAATTTGTTTTTACCTGTTCGAAAACTGGCAATTGAAATTTTAGATGCAAATTCCTTGGACATGTATTAAACTTTTTAACTAGATTGGGCCCAGAACCATACATGTTTAGAATTCAAAATGTCGGTTAAATTTATTAAAATTTGATCTCTCAGCTAATTTTTGGTCTAAACATTTGAAATTTTACATAAGGTGTATTCAGACATAGGGAAAGATTTTAATCGGTTTTTGGCCGTAAATTTGGCAAGGGTTCAATATTCAAAAGGTTATAGCTTTGCGGTCTTTAGCAAACGATATAACCAATTTTCGGTCTAAACATTTGAAATTTTACATAAAGGGTATTCAGAGATTCAGTAAGCCTTTAAATCAGTTTTGGGAAAAATTTGACTATCAAGAGATAAAAGTTGAAAGCGTTGACCATTGCAGACGCTACCAAACTCCACCGCCAATTTAGGGTCTAAACATTAAAATTTTAGATGTCGGTTACCTGGACATGGGTCAAGTTTAAATATATATATGTATATATATATATATATATATATATATATATATATATATATGCACATAAAGTTATTAGCAATACATATGGCCTGAGCAAAGCTAGGCTGAACTATTAGTATGTACACAGGCAGCAAAATTAAAGTCCGCACATGTAATATTTTCAAAAACTACAAATTTAAGCTAAATTTAATGTAACTGTTTAAACAAACTATACCTCATTAGATTGGCCTTTTATTCTTCTATAATTTAACTTGTTCATATTTGATATCTAATTGAAATATTCTAGTGTACACGTCAGTTTTAAAAATAATTAAGGAGGCAAAAAAAAGTCCGAACAATGGAAAATTGTTATTTAAATGTAAGTTTAGGACATTAATCGAACACAAATACAACAGGAACACAATGAACTAGTTAATATTAATAACATAGCCCTTCTGCAATTTGATAGCCTGCAATGTTTTGGGAATTCCTTGAATTAGACTGCAGCAATATTCTGGGAAAAGGGCATCCCCCTTTTCTTTAATTTTTGTCAAAAGTTCTTCCAAATTGGAAATTTTATCATTGCGTAGCTTTGTTTGATGTAATGCGGTACATCTTCGATAAGATTGAAGTCTGGAGATTGTGCAGGCCAATCCAAACACGGAATATCATGCTCTTCCAGGAATCTCTTGACATTGCCAGCTGTGTGAATGGGCGCATTATCCTGCTTAAAGATGGGATTATTATCCAAATTTCGACCAAAGAAGAAAATATTCAGTCAACATATTAATGTACTTGGTCGAATTAATTCGAACTTGCAAGCGAACTATAGGCCCTGGACTATGGGTACTAATAATGCCCCACACTGAAACTGAACCTCAACCATCTTTCAGCGTTGAAACTGAGCACTTAGGATTAAATTGTTCGTTTTTCCTCCGCCTATTGAACTTGCTTTCGTCGCTAAAAAGCATTTTGTCCAATATGAAGAGTCATGATCTTCATTGCATCCGACGAAGTCCAGACGGCGCTTTCTGTTCTTTACAGAAATCATTGGCCTACGTCTTGCAACATATCCTCGCAAATTAAATTCCGTTAATTTGTTCTTGACAGTAGAAAGAGAGCAGTTTTTAACAAGATTACACTGATGTTTGACTTGAGGAGCCGTTTCAAATCTGTTTCTTAGGCTGTGTATCTTTATAGCAGTGTCTTTCTCTGTTAGAAGTAACTCTAGTACGATATGATTTAGAGGCATCACGAACACTGCCGATGTTTTGGTGCTTTTGCACAGTTTCGTACCGTTTTCTCCTCACATTTCAATCTGCGGTCGATTTCTCGATTGAATAAACCAGAAAAATGGAGATTAATGAGCTCCTGACGATCACTAAGAGAAAGTCATAGCATATGGACTAAATGTTACGTTGTATAACCTGTAACAACAACAATTACGATTAGAGATGTTTGTTGCGTGTTGGTTGATATTTCAAACTGATTTAGGGCGATAATTTTAGCTAGTTTAAAGCGAATTGTTTCTACAGACTTTCTTTTTGCCTCCGCAATTTTAAGCTTTTTTTTTTTAATTGATGTGAACACTTGAAATAACAATAAATGCGGACTTTCCTTTACCGGCACTATATATATATATATATATATATATATATATATATATATATATATATATATATATATACTAGCAGTTCAGCCCAGCATTTTTCGGGCCCTATGTAGTGTTCATAACTCGTCCTATGTTTGGATACACTTTATATGTAAGATTTCTTATGTTTAGCCCAAAATGTGTCTGAGTAATGTAGAAGAGACTGCAGAGGTGAGGGATTTTTTAACTTTTACTCCAGAGGAATTTAGTAGAATCTGCAAAGGTCAATTGTTTCAGCTTTGACCTTTTGATAGTCAAATTTTCGCCCCCAAACTGATTAAAATGCTTGCCGCATTTCTGAATACACGTTATGTATAAATTTTAAATGTTTAGACCCAAAAATGTGCTGAGTGGTGTCTAGACACTGCAAAGGTAAAATCTTTTGAACTTTGACCCCTTGGCAGCTCAAATTTTCCACCGAAACCGATTAATAAAGCATAACCTATTTCAGAATGCCCTTTATGTAAAGTTTGAAATGTTTATACCAGAAATTGGCTTAGTAATTTGGTAGAGACTGCAATAATTAAATTGTTCAAAGTTTTTGCACCAATGTGACACCAATTTACATTGGGGGGGCTCAAATCAAATTATAAAGTTTACCGCATGTCCAAGTAACCTACATTTAAAATTTTAAGTGTTTAGACCTAAAATTGGTTGAGGAGTTTGGTAGGGTTCCCAAAGGTCAAATCTTTGAACTTTGTCCCCTTTGATAGCCAAATTTCTGGCCGAAAACCGATTACAAAGATTTTCCCAAATCTTAATACTCCTCATGTCAAATATCGACTCTCTAGACAGAAAAGTGACAGAGTTATTTGTAGGGAAATGTACACAGACACACACACAGACGGACATTTTAACTTTTATAGCTATATATATATATATAAAGTCAGTTCCGTCAACAACGCCGACTTACTGCATGCATATGTGATCAAGGATGCGAAACTCCTTATCCATTAAAACTCCTTATCCATTAAGTGCATGAATTCGAATACAACAGTTGCGTTTCTACGTTGCTTCTATCCCTAATAAAAATAATAATTAAATTCACTTTATTTAATTATTTACATTATATATTGAATCATCAAATAATAGAAGACAGGGAATGTATCAGAACTTCTTCCTTAATGAATAGAGTTTTGAAAATTTATATTTTTGTAAGCAGAGGAAAGAAATAGCACAGCTGTGCAGAATTTCGGCAAGAACGCATCCTATGCTGCCTTCCAAGTAGTCTATTTTGTCTAGTTTATCAGCGTACATATGGGATTTACACATCTTCAAAGATAATTATCTAATAGGCTTAAATCGCACGAACAATGTCCTCAGTTTACAGGTCCATTCCGTGAAATTATTCGTTCATCAACTAATTTTCTCAGTAAAATGATCGTATCATTTGCAATTTACAAACGCTGCTTGTGCGTCGGTCTTTTTGTGATTAATTGCTAAAACGACCGGAACTGTAAAACCAAATATGCTATTAAACAAAATAGGGCTGTCAAGTTAAAGTTTGTCACTTCTAACATTTCGCTCTATATGTTTTAAATCTGTCATAATAAATCTTAATTAAAAATGTAAGACCCTTAGTAATTACTTGTATCGGTACTTCTTTTCACGTACTCACTGATAACATTTTTATAAAGAAAATAAATCCATTATGAAAATTAATTGAATAAAACATCACACAATTTTATTTAAGACAAGGGGGATAACTCTCAAATTATGGACGTAGTAATTACGAACCTGAAATTAGATATTTTTTCTAACTTTTCACTTCTTAATGAGGTAACGATAGCACAACATTGCGATGCTTGGTAATAATGGCGGTGATTGAGCAGAAGTCGAATATTTTAGAGATAGGTTCGAGGGAAATTTGTTTACATTGGACTTGAAACCGACTATGCTGTAGTCATCTGGGTAAAAGCCTCAATGTATTGTGTTCCATAGACATGAAGTTCAAGAAAAATACTATTCTCTTAGTATTTGCTTTAGATTTGGAGAGAGAGAAAGACGGTGATTATAGCTAGACGAGTATTTGTTGTGAGTGTTTCATGGCCAACAAACATAGATTAAAGCTCAATCGAGCACTTGCGATGAAAACTAAACGAGAGAGTTCAGAATGACTAGTTTTGTGAGAAAAAAGTAGTATAAAGGAGAAACACCACTCACTCGATTTCGCAGTCGGTTTTGTACTCTGTCAAAGGTAAAATAAAAAGCGTGTACGATGTAAGATTTCCAGTTCCGATCAGAATTAAGGTCGAATCTAGACGAATGTCAAATGAGGGGGAAACCATTCATTTCAATACAGGCCAAGTAGGCATTAAAACAAAAAAAATCGGGTTCGTTTTGGACGCATTAAGCGTAACAAGCAACACGTTTCTCCATTTTAGCACAGGCTCAATTTTGTGAAAAGAGAAAATCAGAAATATATCATTCATTGCCGTTCTTCGCACTGTTTTGTCATCTGCATAGATGTCGACGAATGATCTATGAATGTGACTTTAGATATAATTGATGACGATCATGGATAGGGTTGGGGCCAGGTTGAATTTTTAGACACGCCCACATTGATCCTCGAACTTCTGTCCACCAATGACAACTTCTATGAAGAGAGAAAGAATTTGATCGCTGAGTGTTCATTTCCAATATCTATATTTTGCTTCAATTTTTTTCATTGTTTCATGTACTCCTCTTATGTATTGTCTTATTAAGATGACGACTTGAATATTTGTTGTTCATGTTAGAGAGAGCCTTAGAGGTTCATGTTGTGTGCAGATATATCGCGTATATATCAAGAGAGAGACAGTCCTGTATGTATAAAGAGCAGGGTACATGTTACTACAGTTGAGCCAACGACATGTTATACACAATGAGAGGAGAATTCAGTTATATAGATAGATAGACCGAGAGATAGAGCGTTTGACATTTATACTTTTGACAGTTCTGTGAATGGGAGTGTTTCTATAACATTGACAGATATTTCTTTACCTATTTTTGAGATGATTTTCACAAAGTTCTTATAATATAAATTCACGAAATGAATAACATAACACGAAGAGGCCGATACAAAAAGTTGAAGTTTATGTTTATTCCATTTCGACCGGTCAACGGTTTTGCATCAAGGAATTCAAGTCTTTACATGATTCTCTCTTCTTCTAACCTTCGCTTCCAAGGTTTGATCTCAGCTCTGTCTCTGACTCACTCTTCTTCCCTGACTGACTGACTTCCTGCCTGACTGACTGACTAGATTCAAAACTCCTAACGTCATTGCATGACCAACACGTGCATATCAGACACATGGCCTTATATGCGTCCGTGTTTAAGCATGCATTGTTACTCACATGTTTCAACCCGATTTCTCTAACCTACTTTACAAATATGTTTAATATTTTTTATTGTTCTGATCTAGATTCCTTATTTTAATTTAATTTCATTAACAGAAACAAAATTCATCATTACCTTCCTTTCCCTTATAAACAGATATCTAACTATTTTATGTGAACTAACAATGGTAATTCTACATTGCATTTTCAATAACATTCTGTATTTCAATAACATTATGTATTCTGTATTTATTTTAACTTATGATCGGAATTCTCAATTCCAAATCTAGCTTCGCACGTTCGAATCCTCGACTATCTTATCTCTTATTTACTCACAAGTACAGGCGGCTTTCTTTTACACTCCTAAGAGATAATATTTATTAATATTAGTATAATAAATGAATATTTTTAATGATTATTAAATGATGGCACAGTATACGCAATCAACCTTAGATATTTTTGTAATTCCTATCTTGTTAATACTTAATACACTTCATTACATATTATATAATATAACTATTGCGGTTTGTACTGTTGATCGTATTATATATATATATATATATATATATATATATATATATATATATATATATATATATATATATATATTTAGATTTCTCTCTTTCGGCCAGTTATCTATGAATTTGTTCGAAATGCGCGCAAAAAAGTTTTGCTTTTATTTGCTGTAATTTTTAAGGCTGCATAGTTTTATAACGAGCTGCATAAAGGAATGATCCATGTAATGTTTGTGTTTGGCTTTTCGCTTATGCGCCAAACAATAGTTAGAATTAGTTTAAAATATGACAATGAAAAACTAAATAATAAAAGATAGTATTTTTATTATATATATATATATATATATATATATATAATCAGATATACCTGACGTTGCTTGGTATTAAATGAAACGTTACATTTCTTTGTAAAAGAAAGCAGTAAAAAACAAAAAGTAACTGAGACATGTGTATGCGAGTATTGTTTTTTTTCTAAACAGTTCACTTCTTGTAAGTACACCAAAAATACTTAATATATAAAGGCATAAAGGCAGTGAGTCAAGCACGGTAACCATTAGGCCAGCTTGCCAATGTCCTTACAGAGTGTTTTCAAAGCGACGTATTCTTTACATATGAAAGCTGTCATGTGAAGTTTTCGCGCATGCTTAGTCGCGAAACAGTTGATAAAGCGTTAAATCCGTTGATCACAAAGTACCGATTTTCAATTTTAACGTTTTAGCAGCTTTTTTTACAGAATGAAAATAGATTAAACATGTTTCTCTCATGGTTGAAGTTCTTTGAGTTTATAGATTGAAAGTTGTCTTCACATACATGCATTCTCACTTTTATTGACATATAGATAAATATATACATATAAATTTGGAATTAGATTCTGTAAATAAAAAGTTACAACAAATTTATTATTTGACGCGTAATACAACTATTTAACTTTTTTCTTCTTATTCCACGGCGTTTAAGTGAATGGCTGATATCCTCAGAGGAAACGTAGTTAGCAAAATAAACTTTATAACTAAATTTTGTCAGAAAATTTAATAAGATACCAAAATTAAAAGGACATTCCCAGATGAAGCCACAGCTTAATGAAGAAACGAATTTATGTTTTATTTTTTTTTATAAGAGTTTAATATTTTTTTCTCTTGGCGAGCACCAACATTTTATTATATTTATATTATCTTGAATATATTAATTTATTATTCAATTTTCAGTAAATATTTTCTAAGGTTTTTATGATTAAAAAAATGTTATGACACCAAATTTGTTGGTTCTTTGCAGTGGATGTTATCCTATTGCATATTTGGATTACATCGTATGCATATATACATATGAACAACAAGTTTTTGCCTTGGATTATATTACTATATTTTTGTTCTAATCAGCTTAGCCTCCATGTTGGAAGGTACTTTAATTTTAACCTTTTCTGAAATTTCGCACAAACTTTACTTTTCAATTGAAAATATGAGTCATTAATTGAAAGACCGTCGAAAAAAGAGAAGACTTTGAAACATTGTATTCCTTGTCGATTAATAAATTCGTTGCAAATTTGGAATTCACAAAATTTAACTCTATTTTTTACGCATACTATTGCTATATCTCTTATATTGACATTTGTCATTCGGTGGAGATTGTCATATAAATATTGATACTAGTATTTATATTAACTTTAATTTTCCAGTGTTATATAATCGTTCTCGAGTATTGCCATTAGTTAATACATTACTGGCTCAAATGAGGCAGACATGAGCGCCACTAGCACGCGTGCTGGACGGTCCCTTCTATGAACCTTCTACAGTCCTGTATCTCTGCTGATTACCGGGTTCAGTCTGTGGTGCCCTGAACACCTTTCGGTCCAGACCTTGGATGGTCCAGAGTCTTTTTTCCATTGACGCTCATATCCGCATCAGTCCTTATTGTGTCCATTTGCCGTTTTAGGCTCAGTCAGCCTTTTTGTTATCGAGATACACACTCATGGTAAAATGTGAATTCCATTGCATATCAAGTAATACCTATGCTTGAAGCTTTTTATAGTGAGGAAAGACTTTGCGCCGAGAAAATCCCACGAAACTGAGATGTCGGAAATTTTCTGTTTCTATGTTTATCCTAGTGGACATGTCACTAGTAAGGGTGCTGGAGGTAAACGTTTCATCATGCTGACGTTACCCGCCTGATATTCAGGGACACTAACCTTGGATTAACCACTAAGGAGGCTGTCCTATCAGCATGTGCAAAGTACTGGGGCTGCTGTATTACCATTTGGTGAATGGATTCTGGACCATGCAGTAGTTTCTGGTGGGGCCTCTCGATGCCATACTAGTGGGTAATTGTTACGGCTTTACCTTATCATGTGCTACAAAAAAACCCTGTATTTTTCTCTCTTACTTTCTCTCTCTGTCCTGCTCTTCTTAAGTCTGTTGACCTGTTCCACACATCCCAAAACGTCAACATGAAATGTCTCCAGAAAAAAAACGCGAATAAATCTAGAACCCCATCCCCCAACGTAGACCCGTACTACCATGTCTCCTTCTCCAACATCAGAGGTCTAAGTTCCAACCTTACAGAGGTTGAAACCCAATTACAGATGACGAAACCGAACATATTCTTCCTAAGCGAAACTGGCATAGAGCCGACCACATCCCTAGACGAGTTCATAATTAGAGGATAGTCTAACTTAACATCTAACTCTCTTCCGTTTGCCTGTTTCCCACGTTACTGCAACTTGGATGTCTTCAAGTCCAACATAAACAAATTCCTGATGAATCACCCCCTTAAGTAAGGCACTTTATCAAATCTCCCTACTAATGATTACTACGATATTATCCCGTTGACCACTGTACATACAATAACCCTTATCCCCAAGTGGCTTCCGGGCCTTGATAAGTTGTGTCTTTCATGTAAAAAAAAAAATATTTTTACATACCTACCGACACTAGTGTTTCATCCTTTCGAGAATCATCAGCGGAGGGTGTCAGGATTAACACCAGTCGATAGATTCGAACCCAGCGACAGAAGTCATCCCTGGCTTCATTAGCAAGGACCAAATGCTACCGTTAACCGCGAGAAATACTATTAAATTTAAGTATTTATTTTTAAATGCTTTTTAACGTCTATGCATAAGAGCTAAATTGATCGACTTAAATTCAACTGAAAGTGCTCAACGATAAACACGAGTTTCTTAAAGGGGCTGACATAATTATTTACTACAATAATTATTAAATACTTACAGACACTAGTGGCTTTATTAACAAGGCCCCAATCCGTTGTATTCAAACATTTATTTTTTAAAATGGGTTTTAAAGTTTGTCAGAGTGATCTAATCATTATATGTCAAATAAGACGTCGTACAGGATTGGAGCAAATTTTAATAAATTTATCATAACTCATGTGTATAAGACGACTGCTAAATCACGAAACCATGTTTTCTTAGCCTAGCAACACCTAGTATCTTTTGAAATATTGGGTTTTAGAGATGATTTTTAACTTATGTTAAGTGTCGTCTCATACGCCAATATATATATATGTGTGTGTGTGTGTGTGTGTGTGTGTGTGCGTGTATATCTATCTATCTATCTATCTATATATATATATATATATATATATATATATATATTCGTATTCCTGTCTGTCTGTTTGTTTATATATATATATTCGTATTCCTGTCTGTCTGTTTGTTTGTTTGTTTGTTCACAATTTGATCCCAAGTTTAATACGATATTTTGATCTCATACGCATATACACATATTCGGAAAATAAGACAAAAATCTATTAAACCGAGCAGTGTCTTATAAACAAGATATCGACTCTTTCTTCTCTGAATGTTACTAGTCTTTTTCTCTACTTTATCGTGGTATTTTAACTGGTGCTCGCCTGAGCTTTAATCTATGATTCCGCTCTCTAAAATATTCAGAATAAAAATTCTCAAATCTACAACCACTGTCAGTCATTTTTCTTTCTCACTCTCTAAAACTAAATCGAACTTCGATGAGCAACGTTTTTTTCCTAGAACTCTACGTCTGCGGTCCACAGTATTGCGGGTTTTGTTCCCAACTTAATACAACATTGTCGTTTTCACGTTTAATGTAAAGATAAGCTTATTTAGCTGTCCTACAAAATAAACCCTGCCAAGCTTCCATAATCGATATCGATCATTACAGTTATTTCCCCTTCTATGTGACACACAATGACAATTATTTGGGAACAGCCACTGACCATTCATAAATGCCGACTTTCTAGTGAAAGAAAGAAAATACCTGGTTCATTTGACATTCATAAAAAATTGTTCCGGTCAAGTGTTTTGCTATTCAGATATTGTCTCTTTCTTTTTATTTTTTTTTTATTTTTGTATTTTTATTCTTTTTGTCTTTCCTTTGCTTTACATGGCGACAAGGAGATTTAAAATTTTTATCCTGTCTGATCAAGTGGTATAGTAACGTGTCAAATTTACTAAACGTTCGGAAAACATCTCACCTTAAGATTTTATATGGAAAGAATCGTCCTCCATTTTCCCATTTAAAAATAAGTTTTGTCCTTTCTTCATGTTTTTTTTCTTGTAATTTCGTAAGATAAAACTAGAAAAAAGACTTGATGTTTCTCCCAGATTTGAAAAAGAATTACTACGTATTTTTTTTTTATTATTTACATAGCATCATATTCATTACTTTTGTTTTAACTATACCTCCCTCCTGTTTCGCCTTCAAACATATGCGGAAGAGACTGGAACATTAGAAACCTCTTTAAATGAATAATTAATAGGTATAGTTAAAATTTTAAAAAGGACAACAGCATATTTTTTCATTGTTTTTACTCCTGAGTATATATCCGACACAGTTAGACACAATCAACCGAGACTCACATCACTCTACATAAAAACATATAAGATATCAATGGATATGTACCTGAAAATCAAAACAAGGAAAAGAATATGCTGTTGTCATAGCCCTACTTAGAATACACTTAGAGGTGGGAAAATATATATTCACAGATTATTTAACCATTTTTAGTTTTGATCTCACAACTATATTTTAGGTTCAATTTTTCAAACACAGCAGTGTTTGCATATATTAGTAAGTGGCAGTTTTAGTCATTTAGAACTGCTTTAAAGCTTCATCACTCTCACGAACCAAATTTAAAATAATTATTACACTTTATAGATCACCTTCTCAGCTTTATTGTGAAAAATGCGTTTAAATTTTCGTTCAATAAAACAAAAGTTATCATGAATTTTCTGGTGTTCAAAATCGTAAAAATATGTAAGGCCGTGGGCGACGCTTGTTATGACTGGTTTCCAACCAGGTCACTTCAGCGACTACTGTCGCGAAACGAGAAGTAACTAGTGAAACAGAGAGAATAAAAGCATGAGACGGAGATAATTGAGAGTATTTTATTGAAAGAAAACGAGTGCCGTGCATTGTTATTACATATGTGTATGTTATGTCTATGGGGGCAAAAAAAAAAGACTGAAATAAAACAAAGAATTTATTGTAAACCTGGAAAAATCATAGATTGCAATAGAAAAATGCGAGCACGAGAAATAATATAGTTAAGCTTACACGTTGAAAAGTAAAGGACTACTTGTTAACACTGGAAAAGAAAAGGATAAGATATTCTAGTAAAAAATATAATAAATTTATAACTTAAAATATTGCAGCGTTATTTTTTTCTTATTCAATTTATAACATTATATAATCAATTCTTACTGCTGCAATATTTAAAGTTATAAATGTATTATTATTTTTTACTAGAATATCTTGTCATTTTATTTTCAAGTTTTAACAACTAGTACTTTACTTTTCCAAGTTTACTTTTTATGCCCGCGTTTTTCTTTTGTAATCGATAGATAATGGTATTTATAAAAATTAATACGGAATCTGCATGAATTAAAATATCATATAAATCCAATGTATGTATAAAACTAAAAAAAAAAAACGGAGCAAAAGAGTAGAAGACAAACGGAGACTGCCGCTTGCGCTTGACAGGCATGCGTTCAATTCAACTATTTTCTCATAGACAGCTGACAAATTAAGTTTTAAAGAAAGAGTAATAGTATCGCTTATATTATGCTTTATTAGCAGCCGAGATAATTCTATTATTTTACTAAGAGCTAAGTATTATTTATAATTACACTAACGATCTCTATTAGGTGAGTAGTCAATCAACGAAAGTGGGCGTGTGTATATAGACTCGACAGACACGGGTCTGCCTGTCATATAGAACGTATATCCTTTCAAAACGTTTCAGCCAATTCGTTCAATCGACGAAGGAACAATGAATCCTCTCCACCACACCTTTACACAAGAGAGCACGACACAAAAGTGAAATATTTAACTGGAAAACGTATTCGCCCCCCCCCACCTCTACTTATGAAAACAATATACGCATCATCCTTTTAACGCTTCATTGCTCGTTTATTTAACAGATGATTTAGTTGAAAAAAAAAAAGCTCAAGTGTGGGGAACAAAATAAAACATGCGTTCACACCGCCTACTTTAAGTTGTTTTGTTCTAAAAAATTCATATATATATATATATATATATATATATATATATATATATATATATATATATATATATCTGTGTGTGTATTTATGTATATATATGTACATATATCTATATATATATATTTATGTGCATATATATATTCATATATATGTGTATATGTGTATGTACATATTTATATATTTATGCATATATAAATGTATATATATATGTATATTTATATATATATATATGTATATATGCACATATATGCATATTTATATATATATGCACATATATGCATTTTTATATATATATATATATATATATATATATATATATATATGCATCCATACGATTAACTCAAGATTCTCATCAGATAAGAGAACAAAAAGAAACTATTAGGGGATTAATTCAAATGAATGTTTAAAAGAATATGTAAATTAGCTAGATCTTTTGCAGATGAATGCGATTCCACAACCCTCTATAACAACGTTGCATTTTTTGTTTAAATAAATAGAAAAAAGGGGTTTTAATATGAATATCAATTCACACAAAAATACAAATTTATAGGAGTATAGATTCGCATATATATATATATATACACATATGTATGTATATATATGTATATATACATATGTATGCATATATATATATATGTATATATACATATGTATGTATATATATATATATGTGTGCGTGTTTTCAAAAAGTCAGTTGTTATACACATACAAATATATCTATACATATATGTGTGCAGATTGTTTATTTATTTAGTTTTTATAAGCGATTTTGTGGGGGGTTTTTTTTCACTTCCTGCGAGCTTTAAAGGGAGAGGTTATCTGCCCTTTGTTCATATTCTTGTTTCCCCCACATTTTGGGGAATTATTATTTGTAACTGATCTATTATTTAAACATTTATTTAAATATTTTCTAATAATTAAGTTATCTATAGTCATGACATGCTCCGACATGCATAAAATTAAGTTATCTATAGTCATGACATATTTGTAAGTTTCACTTCTCGTCAGTATGACTAAACTTATTTAGACTCGAACTCACCACCGCTCGATACGTTGCTTAATGTCTTAATACCGAACTACTAGATCTCAGCAATTCTATGCACGGTTTTTACCGCTTTTAAATGTAAGATTATTTTTTTTATTTCAACAATTATCGCTGTGCTTCTAGAGGAAGCTTCTCATTCTTCCGCGAAGTGATTTAATCCATAATACCTTGCTGCTTGCATTACACTGTCAAGAACATTATGTTGATTTTATGAAATCATTTTTTAGATTTAATGGCGTGAATAAACGTTTAAAATGTAACATTCAAGTATCAAACTTCAATTGTGCTCCAAATAGAAACATTCATTCTACTGTTGATTTTTATGGCTTGCCTTACTGCTTGCCCGGTGATAATGGATTGAATCTAAGTTTAAAATGAAAAAGGGCGAGTAGATTTGTGCACTTGTACTTTAAACAGAAACATTCATTTTGAACGCGCCCCTGTCATATCAAGGAACCTTATGTTGATTGCATATCTCAGACTTTTCGGCTTGTGTGATAATAAACCCATCAAATGCCCTTGTGATGTTTGATTGTGTAAGTTTTTAACTTTGGTCGAAATCGCCTGCCCCTTCTTTCGTCGAGTTATTTTGTTTATCGATTCTTAATACTCATCGAAGCCATTCCGATAAAGAAAAACGATCTAAGAACACTGCCAGGTACATAAAGTACCTTCAATGTGAAATTTCATAAAAATCGGCCCAGCCGTTTTCGAGCCCATGGGGACTGACGACACGCAAGCATACTGACAAAGTCATTTTTATATAATAGTAGCGATAGAAAAATTTACCCTTCGGCAGTAATTTGGTTTGTTCTCAACACGATCCACACTCATCAAGCGTCTTCTAATATCATTTTAGTAAGCAAATTAGTTGAGATATTAAAAAGAATCTGACTAAATAATAGGATTGAACTCGTGACGTGATCAGCTGATTGATCGAATCGGGCCTCTCCGATTACCCGCCTAGCATTAGTAAGAGCGAAATGTGTGTTGCAAGCCGTGTGACTATTCATGCAATAAGGCCAGGATCTGTTCAGCCATCAGGCTCCTGTACTTAGGCATCACGGGGCGCCACCTCTCGCTTATAGGTGACCCCAATTTTGTGGGGTGGGATAGACTTCTGTATGAGGTCCCAATTGACAAATTTCTGACCCTGCCGGCAATGTGATGTATAAAAAAGGGAGCATGCCGCACAAATATTTTAATTTAGTTAATAAATAAAATTTGGATCAGATCAAGTTGGTGCTAATAGTTCGACAAATTTCCAGATTCTGATATATAGTTTTTCCTTAAATCTCAGGAAACGTTTAATTTGAAAAAGAATATATTCTTCAATTAAGTATTGGTTGGTTAGCTTAACCTGGTATAAACTTGAACTGACAATTATTAAACTTCAAATAAGAACACTAAACTCACCTAAACTATACCAATGTCATGAAAGAGAGTTATTCAAATATTTTAAACTAATCTAATTATTTTGGGTTGCTAATGGAATAATCTAATGAAAAGAAATTGAGATTTACCATGTAATATATCATTCTCCGAAACGATTTCAGTTAAAAACTCATCTTTCGCATTGTAGTGACCGTGCGCATTCGAACTGCATTGCGATTGTTTTACAATAAAAAAAGATACTGATAAGAATTTGCATTCCGATTTTATTTAGAAGCGAAAACAAGCAGGTTGGCCTCTAAATGAGAGTGGCATTTAAGTGGCAGTAAATGACGTAGCGATTGATTTCGAATTTTTCTTTTGTTCTCTGAAGATTAATATAGTGTTGAAAGATCAAGGTGAACATGAAAGTGAGAAGTAAACATCTGAAAGGTGTTACAACACTTGACCCTAGTCCGAAGTTAACACCAACAATTTAGTGATACCCTAAGATATACATTAATCTGATACGGCTATACCCCAACCCTAATTTTCACTGCAATTTCCGTATCATTAACCAAAAATGAGATTCACGAACGATAAATTTCTCGAGCTAAAAAACAACAGCACTACATATTTATTATAAAACTTTATTGAAAGCTTACTTGATTATGTATTAGAACTGATATCTATTCAATGTAGCCGGCTTCAGTCTCAAACACCACTTAAATATAGGCCCGAAACTGGGAGAATGCCTTTTCCACAAGCGCCGGCGGGACCTCCGCAGATACTCGGCGGATGGAAGCGAACAGGCTGTGATAGGAGGGCACAAAATCGTAGCCCTCCTTCTAAAGCCAAGCTTGAGTTTCTTTGACCATGTGGGTCAGCTTCAAGTCCTATTGCCACAGGGTCGGCCAGTAGCAACCTTATTTTACCAAGGGATCGACACACTCTTCAGCACATCCAGATACACGTTAGTGTTGACTTTCAAGCCGACTTTGAAGATGCGAGGGGGTATGATGTGGCCCTTACTTAGAACATCACCAAAGACCGTAACTTTGTTTTCATCATTCTGTGCACGCCCTCAAGCGTTTAAACGTCCGGATTTGCATTTTGAAGGCGATGGCTATGATCCTGTTGTCATTAGATCATTAGAGAGCATGAGTTGTACAGCGGTGCATTTCTGATCACGTTTGTTGAACATTGTGCCACTTACAGACATTAAAAAAGGCTCTTATCGACTTGGGATTTGTACACAACCGGCAAACTAGTAAATGGTGTGCAAAAAAAAAAAAAAAAAAAAAAAAACTGATTTTCATCGAACGGAAATTGAATCATGTCGTCTTTTCTAGTGCGACAATTTTATCGTTCCACTCTGTACATTGAGAAATGAATGCCTACTTAAATTCGAACCCTGGTTACTATAAGGCTTAGCTATTTATACATACATGTCGTGCAATTGACCCATCCATATTTAGTTTTGTGTGTATTTTTTTTATCGAAAGTAGAATTGGGGGTTAGAGTAGGTGCGATAATTAACGAAGATCACTGTTCGTTTTACACGGTTCAATTGTTATAATACCGCTGGGTGTTATTTATTGACAAAAGAGGACCTTTCGCACACAAAAAAATCAACCATGTAAACAATTTATTGAATTTAAATAGCGTGAAATTTATAGTAGATATATTATCAAATATTATCTTTATAATTGCCCATCCTGTATTGACGTTTACTTTATGGTTATTTTAGTGGCCACACATGATACACACGCACGCACACACATACCCATATACATACATTTTTTTTTTTTTTTTTTTTTTTATTATATTTTCACCCCAAACAAGGCACATTGCCACTTTGGTGTAGGGGGCTACTATCAGGGGAAACATCTACTGGGGCACTATGTAGGGATTAGGGCAGCGAGATGTTGGTTCACGTTGCACTTGAACTTATGCATGTCAGTACAGTTGGGGAAGCAGTGACCTGGAATGGAATTCCAAAGTCTAGCAGTTCTGGGGAAGAAACTACTGGAGTAGAACGATCTTTTACATCTAGGGATCTCTACAGTGTGGGGGTGGGATTTTGCAGCTTGTCGGGTCTGTCGAGGGTGTTCACGTCGTGGGGGCACAAGTGCTTGCAGTTCTTCAGAGCATTCACCATTATAATACTTGTAGAACAGGCAGAGGGATGCAACGTTTCGACGATGGGACAGAGGCTGAAGTTTTGATGCCAGTTTAGGGCCTATCAGATTTGCGACTCTCTTTTGAACCCTGTCAAGGAGAGAGAGACTAGTAGCCGATGCACCGGCCCAAATATGACAGCAATACTCCATACATGGGCGAATAGTGGCCTTATAGAGGTACAGGATACTTTCGGGTGTTAGAAGTTTTCTAGCACGGTAGAGAGAGCCCACCTTCCTCGCAGCGGCCCTGGCAATGCCCTCGATGTAATTGTTCCAGCTCATGTTTCCTGTGAACGTTAGGCCAAGGAGCTTGAAAGACGTACTCTCAGCTAAAGAGTTGTTGGCCATTGCTATAGGTGGTAGAGAAGGTTTCCTGTAATTATTGAATGAAACCAGTTTTGTCTTGGTGGCATTGAACGTTACCATCCATTTTTGTCCCCATTCCACTACTGATTTGAGGTCATCCTCCAGTGTTTCTGCCATTACTTTAGATATATGTTCATTTGTTTTCCTGTCGTGCCTGCTATAGAGTGTGGTGTCATCAGCATATATACCCATCTCAGAGGCAATTTTATCGGGGAGGTCATTTATGAATATCAGGAACAGCAGAGGACCAAGGATAGATCCCTGGGGCACTCCGGCATTTATATTATATTGTTTAGACGTACGACCGTCGAGGACAACCTGGATTTTTCTCTTATCTAAGAAGGATTTAATTATGTTAAGTATTCTACCAGTGATACCGTAAGATCTAATCTTCCTGAGGAGACCCTCATGCCATACACTGTCAAAAGCCTTAGATATATCTAGAGCTACCGCTCTGCCCTCTCCCGCTTTATCCAGTGAATGGTATATGCGTTCAGAGATTACAGTGAGGATGTCTGCCGTGGAACGGGCTTGTCTAAATCCATATTGATGGTCGGTCAGAAGTTTAGCATCTGTAAGGTGCTGGACTAGAGCATGGTTAATTAAGGTCTCAAATATTTTGGCAAAAAGTGGGAGGAGGCTAATAGGGCGATAATTTAATGGGTCAGTTCTTTCGCCAGAATTCTTGAATACTGGTACCACAGAAGCAGTTTTCCAGCAGCTCGGAAAGCAAGATTCATTAAGGCATCTGTTGTAGAGTTTGGAGAGAACTGGAGCTACTTCGGCTGAGCACTTTTTTAATAGCACAGCTGGGATGAGGTCAGGTCCACATGCTTTGGAAGTGTCAAGGTTTTTTATGATAGCATGCACCTGAGCAGGGGTGATTTCCAGATCGTCTAGCTTGGCGTCTGTCCGCATAGGAAAGTCAGGTAGGGGGTGGTTTAAAGGGTCCAGTGTAGAGTTGGAGGCAAACCGACTGGCAAGCATGTTAGCCTTCTCGGTTGCTGAGCAAAGAACCTCGTGATTGTTGGTTAGTGGGGGAATCGTTGATTGCCCATTATTTACTACACTGTTGTAGATTTTCCAGAAGTCACGAGTTCCTAATTTTTGTGCTTCGATGCGTTTTTTAGTGGTTTCCGTAAATTCCCTCTTAGCTGTCGCTATTTCTTTCTTAACGTTACTTCTAGCTTCTATGTACTTTTGTCTGTTTGAACTGGACTTATGTCTGTTAAACCTTCGGAATGCATGCTGCCTTTGAGCAATGGCAGTTGCGCAAGTCGAAGTAAACCATTGGGGAGAGTGGGGCTTGCTATAGAATTTCCGCATGGGAACATGCGCTTCGATTGCAGTTTTGAACCATTCAGTGGTCTCAGTTGCACACTGTTCAGCAGGAAGAGAAAAAATATTTCCCCATGGGGCGTCTCTGATAAGATCTCTGATAGCTTCCCAGTCAGCCTTTTTATAATATCTGGTTGTTTTGAGCACTGGCTCTTCAGTTTTGGGTCTAGAGTTTAGGGCGATTTCAACCATTATTACCGCATGATCAGCGTTCCCAAGTGGGCTGTCGGATTTCGTTACACAATCATCAGGAATTGTGGTCAAAAACAGATCTAATAGATATATATATACATGTATACATATACATATACATATTAATATATATATGCACATACATATACACATATATACACATATAAATAAATACGTATACATACAAACATACATATATACATGCATACATACATATATGCTCGCATATATATATATATATATATATATATATATATATATATATATATATATATATATATATATATATACCAGCATTTAATCCCGGCGTTGTCCGGATGTTTGGAGGTGTATGTTGAGCAAAAAAAAAGCGGTCATTTTTTTTTTAATTTTGACCGCTATGATGACCCCTTAACATTTATTGTTTTGGGGTCAAGTCAAGTTATAAATTTAGATCCATGTCCAAGGGTTTTCAAAGGTCAAATCGTTGAACTTTGACCCCTTAACAGCCACATTTCTAGCCAACATCGTATTATAAAGATTTTCCGAAATCTCAGTACCCTGTTTATCAAATTTCGAGTCTGTAGACTAGAAATTGACAAAGTTATTGCGTAAAGAAATGTACACAGACAGACACGTTATCTTATATATATATATATATATATATGTATATATATATATATATATATATATATATATATATATATATATATATAGTAATTTATATAATATATATGGCGATTAAGCTACACTAAATATTCCGCGTTTCATCCACTCTAGGACTCTTCAACTAGCTCTACCTACGTACTGGCACTTTTGAAGTAAATACTTGAAGTTTACGCATAAATCTATACTTTCGTATATAAATTTTATGTGAGTAAATTAAGTAGTTATCTATATATATATATATATATATATATATATATATATATATATATATATATATATGTATTACTGATGAAACGGTTCAAATATGTTTTCCAATAGCGATAAAAGTTTCGATTTCGTAGTAAATTTCGTTACCGATGCATTTACCGATTCTGATTTCGATTCTTTATGCATTTCTAAATATTTAACGAAAAATGTGTTATATTTTCCCGATTACCGTAAAAACACTGGTAGTTAAAAATCAATAAATATTTATTAATTCATTATTGCTACCAGCATTTGAGTTTTTGTTAAAAATAAATAAAGAAAAAAATAGAGAAATCGTTTCAGCATGTTTTTTTCGATTCAGATACCGATACCGACACACCGAAAGTTCCGATTTTTCTGATTTCCGAATCTGATTCTGATTAATCGTCCCAGCACTAATATATATATATATATATATATATATATATATATATATATATATATATATATATATATATATTAGCATGGGACCCGGCCTTGCCCGAGTGTTTGGAGGTGAATGTTGAGCAAAAAAAAAAAAGCGGTAGTAAGAAGGCAGACTCGAACCCGTACCGCGAAGGAGAAAAAGAACGGGGAAAAACGTGACGTCTTTGCTGTTACTACCACTGCAAAACCGGATATGACGTAGGTTTCAAATAAGGTTAGACAATCGAAAAGGAGGGATAACTTTCGAAAATATCGGCGAAAAAAGCTACCCCTCCCTGTAGAAAGTTCTCAGTTGAGGGTGAAGAAATGAATGTTTTTAACCAATTCTTCGGTATTTGTCGTCTGAAGGCCCCAGCTACACAACGGTGCTAATCTTGTGAAAATCCGTCGCCTCTGTCAAAAGTTTTAGGACGACATGCAAAAATACATACATACATTTTAATATTAGTAGCTCAAATTTTCGACCAAAACCGATTAAAAAGCTTGCCCTATCTCTGAATACACTTGATGTAAGATTTCAAATGTTTAGACCAGAAATTGTCTGAGTAATTTGGTAGAGACCGCAGAGGTCAAATATTTTTTAACATTTGACACCTATTATGGTCCCTTAGCATTTATTGTTTTGAGCTCTAATCAAGTCATTAAGTTAGATCCATGTCCAAGGAACCTATATCTAAAATTTTCAGTGTTTAGACCCAAAATAAGCGGAGGAGTTTGGTAGAGTTCTCAAAGGTTTAATCGTTGAACTTTGACCTCTTAACAGTCAACTTTCTGACCGAAAACGGATTACGAAGATTTTCGAACCTCTCAATACCGTGTATATCAAATTTCGAGTCTGTAGACTAAAAATTAACAGAGTTATTGTGTAGGGAAATGTACACAGACAAACACATAGACAGACACTTTCACTTTTATAGATATACTAGCATATCAGCCCGGCGTTGCCCGAGTGTTTGGATGTGTCCGTTTAGCACACACAAAAAAGTGAACGATGAAAAGAACGGGGAAAAAAACCCTGACGTCTGTACTGTTACGACCACCGCCAAACCGGAAGTGACCATTTTTTTTTTTAAATTAAGGCTAGACAATCGAAAGGAGAGCATGACTTTCAAAAATATCGGGCCAAAAAGCGATCCCCTCCTGTAGAAAAGTTTCCAGTTGAAGGTGAATATATTAATGTTTTTAGCCAATTTTTCGATATTTGTCGTCTGAAAGGTCGAAGTTTTAAATGATACTGATCTTGGTAAAATCCTTCGCCTCTGTCGAAAGTTTTAGGCAGACATACATACATACATACATACATACATAATGATTGATGATTGCAAACGTCTTGTCAGACGAGTGCCACTCCCTCAGACACAATGCCAATGAGCCCAGAAATGACTTTTTTTTTCTTAGTTCTACTGGTGAATTCACACGCTCACGCAGACATGATACTGAAGACGGTCATTGAGACAAATTATTACATGTTTCCAGCATTTCAAGCCTCCATGCGTCATAACTTTTCCATCGCCACAGGACTATTTTTATAGACAAATGCCTGAGGGAGTATCTATACACAGGTGATGTTACAGAGTCCAGTAACAAGCAAGAGCAAAATAGTCAGCAACAAGTTAAACTGCAGACCAGCTTAATGCGGGTATTGGTCTCCCGCTTTATGGTTTTTTAAATCAAAGATTTGCTTCTCCTAGAAAGGTTGCCTTCACCACGGCTTATGGGAGCCCTCTCCACCCCAACACACAAACACACATGGTGCTAGTTGGCCGTTGACCCCGAAAAAGGGTTCAATCGCCCTTTGGAAGGTCTTGTTTTTAATCCTTCAGGGAGACTAGCCACCCTCCTCACCAAACAAGTCTGGTGGGGGAACCAGTTTAGTCGCCGGTGACCCGACCATGAGGCAGATAGTACTGGGTTACATGGTACCAGTAGCACATGACATGACCTGACACACATAAATACATACATACATACATACATACATACATACATACATTTATATATTCGTAACTAAAAATTTTCGACGCAAACAGATTAAAAAGCTTGCTCTATCCCTGAATACACTTTGTGTCAAATTTCAAATGTTTAGACCAGAACTTGTCTGAGTAACTTGGTAGAAACCGCAGAGGTTAATTTTTTTTTAAACTTTGACGCCTATTATGATCCCTTAACATTTATTGTTTTGGGCTCAAATAAAGTTATTTAGATCTATTTCAAAGGAACCTATATCTAAAATTTCAAGTGTTCAAGCCCAAAATTTCCGGAAAAGTTTGTTAGAGTTCTCAAAGGTCAAATCGCTGACCTTTGACCCCTTAACAGCCAAATTTTTAGCCGAAAACAAAGATTTTCCCAAATCTCAGGCCAGAAATTGTCTGAGTAATTTACTAGAGAGCGCAGAGGTCAATTTTTTTAAACTTTGACCCCTATTATGACCTTTTTATATTTATTGTTTTAGGCTCAAATCTTGTTATTAAGTTAGATCCATGTCCAAGCTACCTACATCTAAAATTTCAATTGTTTATACCCAAAATTGCTGAAGGCGTTTGCTAGAGTTCTCAAAGGTCAAATCGTTGAACGTTGACCCCTTAACAGCCAAATTTCTGGTGTTTTGACAAGCCTCTGGGTTTGACCTTTACTCCTGATCTGAAATGGAACACGTACATCAAGTCTGTTGCCAAGGTCGCTGGAAAGATGGTGGGATCCTTCTACCGCTCCAGAAGATATCTCACTACTGATGCAATTCTCTATCTATATAAAAGCCAAGTACGTCCAAGGATGGAATACTGTTGCCATATCTGGGCAGGACCTTCCAAAAACAGCCTATCATGCCTTGACAGAGTACAAAATAGACTTCGTGGTTTAGTGGGGGATGCCCTTTTCTCTACCCTGCAACCCCTCTCCCACAGAAGAGACGTTGCGAGCCTATCCTTGTTTTATCGTGATTTTCATGGCAGGTGCTCGTGTTACATAATAAGGGCTGTCCCCTGTTCATGTAAGTATAAAAATAGAGAGATTAGTTAAAATGAAAATAAGAGAAAGCAGAAATCGAACCCTGGACATAAGTTTTAAAGAACAATATGTTTAAATGGAATGTCCAGTAAATTGTTAATTCGGATGAAATAAATAATAAATAAACTATTCAATTGTTAAAAGAATGTGGATAATAAAATATGGGTTAAATAAATTAGATATGTAAGTTAAATTCCTTTGTGGAAACAACACAAGAAAAATAGGTTATTGGGAAATCAATGTCGGAAACGTGCAAAGTCGCGCATGTTGAAACACGTGAATTTTGCTCACGTGGCCGGGATGCATGGATTTCTCAATATAGGAAGTGGGAGTTAGTTGGTCGCGGAGACAGTCAGGAGAGACAGTCAGAGAGACAGTCAGAGAGACAGTCAGGAGAGACAGTGAGGGGAGATGGTCAGTGAGAAAACTCAGAGACAGGCGGACGTCTGAAGCGAGACGTCACTTCAGAAACTAAAATGTGAAACTTTGAGTTCTTAATGAGGAAATCAGGACCAGTCGTAAGGAAATAAATTCATCATGTGTTTTGGATAAAGCTCATCTTTGTGTTTGTGATTTCTACAAAAAGGTAAATTGTATTGTTATTATATGTCTGTGTTATAAAATGTCATTACATACACATCTCTCTCTCTCTAAGATACAACATCATATGTAATAAGACAAGAACTCTCACTAAGACTCTCTTTAATGAAACCCCTATATAACACTCGTCTGAACTCCAATCCCCTGGTTCCCCCTCGCCAATCTTTCAAGAAAAACATCCGTCTAGCTGAATCCACTGTGAAAAATTTCCCCCACTCTATATCTGTGCCTAAATCAAAACGCAGATTCCATGAACAAAGCTTCTTTCTTAGAACTGCACGCCTGTGGAACTCTGTTCCGTCTGCCTGCTTCCCTCCGGACTACAACTTGGATGTCTTCAAATCTAATGTTAACAAATTCCTAATGATCCGCCCCCTTAAGTAAACACTCCATCAAATCTCCACACTAACATAATGTACTTGCAATAACTCTTATCCCTGAGTGGCTTCCGGGCCTTGATAAGTGGTGATCACTGTGTAAAAAAAAAAAAAAAAAATTCTGATCGAAAACGGATTATTAAGATTTTTTTCCAAAACTTACTAGCCTGTATATCAAATTTCCAGTCTGCAGACTGAAAATTGACAGAGTTATTGTGTAGGAAATGTTTACAGACAGACACACAGGCACACACAGAGACAAACAGACACTTTCACACTTTTATACCCAAAATTGCTGAAGGCGTTTGCTAGAGTTCTCAAAGGTCAAATCGTTGAACTTTGACCTCTTAACAGCCAAATTTCTGGTCGAAAACGGATTACAAAGATTTTCACAAATCTCCATACCCTGTATATCAAATTTCCAGTCTGTAGACTAAAACTTGACAATTATTGTGTAGGAAATGTTCACAGAAAGACACACAGGCACGCACACAGAGACAAACAGACACTTTCACATTTATAGATACATAGATAGATATAAATTTGTATATAAATAAACACACACACACACACATATATATATATATATGTATATATATATATATGAAGTGTTGGGTTTTTCTTCGCTTTGACATTAATATTAAAAGCCTACTAATTCTAAAATTATTAAAACGAACTTTTTAATATCTGCAGTCATAGATATGTGAACGACTAAACAAAAAAAAAACTAATTTGCATATTCCTCTGAAAATTATTGTCAAATTATTATTCATTTTATGGCTTCTTTTTAGAGTAATGGCTTCATTTCACTAACACGCTGAATTTTATGTATATTTAGTTTGTAGAATTTAAAATGGAATCATTCTACTCCACGGAAATACATATATATTGCAAACCAGAAAATACTACATTTAAATTAATGAATAATTCTTATTAATTATAAACAGAAATGCTGTAGGTATTAAACGTTGCATTAAATTTTTAAGTCCAAAACCCGAAAGAAACTGGGACATGTGCATGCGAGTATTAGATTGTTAGTCGCGTGCAAGCGACTCTATAAGTCACTCCGTCGGTCCGTCGATAGGCCCGTCGGTCGGTCGGTTGTCGGTCGGTCGGTCTCTCGGTCTGACCGTAACAATTTTGTGCTTGGCCTTTTTGATTAAGATCAAAGGTCTGTTGTTAATACATGCTGTTCTTAGCTTTTTAAGATTTTCTTGGCCTTTTGGCCAGGATCAAGGTGTAGTATCTTTCCGGCAGATACTGCAAGCAAAGACCATATGTGGGGGAAACCCCACATATAAGACCTTGGTCAATGAAGGGGCAACCCTTCATACCAATTATTACTATCCAGCTTCCCTACTCCCCGGGGAGTTGGTCTCCATTTCCCCTTCACTCCTAAAATTAAAAATCGGCTTTGTGCCTAATTTGCTCGGTGGCGGAGCAAATAAATACAGCTTTATTTGGCCTTTTGGCCAAGATCAAAGTGTAGTATCCAATGTCATTGACAACGTGAGACCGCCGTGGGACCGTGAAAGACAAATAGTCTACATTACGATCTTGGACATGGCGAGAATGGTGATTTGGACGTCGTGTCTGCAGGGTGGCCGGGGCGTGTTGTATTTTTCTGATCAGGATCTGATCGCTTTCTTTAAACACCAACTACTGGTGAAGATCAGATGTGATAGAAGAAGGCTGCATCGTGCAGCTTTTGACAGAAGATGGATACATGTAGCAAGTCTGTGTGTACGAAAAGGAGCCAAGTTTGAATGCGTGTTCCCCGTCTAGTTGTCGAACACACAGTTCCGTCAAGCGTAATCCATTTTCAACCTCTTAGCTAGCCGAGTGAATGCTTCATCCCTCCCCATCTAGGAAGCCTCCAAGATCCCCATCCCCTCCTATCTGCAATTTTCTTTTCATCCTTTACTCTAAATTTCACCCATCTTGGAGAGAAAGAAATCAATCACTAACTCCCCATCCCTCACCCACAAAATTTTCTTTTCTCCATTTCGTCCTATCTATAAAGAATCCCCACTTACAGACGGGCTTGCAGGAGCTCAGGTTCCTTTACAAACCAAAGTGAAACAAACGGGGTTGCGAGGGTCCTACTTACCACTTTTGTATTTTTCTTCCCCCACCCTCGACACAAATGTATCATCATTGTTGTTATCTCTTTTGTTTTTACACGGAAATAAAAAAATGTTTTAAAAATTGGGTGCCAAGTAGGACGTCCCAATGTACGAAAGGGCGAATGCGGTATTATGGTGAAAGAAGGTTCTAGCTTAGAGAAATTTTTGTTTAGTTCCATAGTGAAAAGGATGACCAACGACCCCCCATCTGCCCCCTTTTGAGTTGGCCTTGTGCCCAAGTTCTTTGTTCATTTTCATTTTTTGCCTGAATAAAAGATTTAATATCTCAAAGTGAAGTATCTGTTGACTTTATTTTTGCTTTTTTATATAAATAAAGCATCGTAATTTGTAAAAAAAAAATAAAAGTAAAATAAAATAATCTTTACAGGAACATTACGACAAAAAGCCCCTAAAGTCCGTATTAATGAATTCGATATAACTCGAAGAAAAACTACAGATATTACCATTGAATTAAGCATTGTTTATTTAATATTTTCACAAATATATAACTGCAAAAAGTAATTCTTTTTTTTTTAATTACAGATTTCGCATAATTTTTATATGCAAGCTTTTAATAATTTCCTTGCTCGCAAAAATGTGAAACCTTCGGCGTAACATAATTTTATATAATATTGAACAATAATTTAAAAATAATTAATTTAAAATCAGGAACATACAAAACTAATAAAATTAACAAATGGAAAAATGTATACAAACGTTCCATGTCGGTAACTACGGATGCCCATTCTTGAAAAGAAAAGAAAATCTACCCGTTTTGCCCCCTGCACCTCTACCTCCTACCATTATCTCTCCAACTACCCGATGTCATTTTCAGATACGCTTCAAATTGTGTAAAGTGGACTTTAAATTTCACGTAAACATTCCGATTAATTAAAACGTAAGTTTGTATTTTTTTAAGTGTTAATTTTTTTCAATAATTATAAATTGTTTCCCATCCACTTTGAATTCTGTATAGATATTAATAAATAATAGTGTTAACCTTTTTCAATGAAAAAATTGTCAGTATAATTAGTGAATTTAATTAACACTTATGCCGTTTAAAGTTCATGAAAGTTTAAATTCTATTAATAATTGTTTGAACTTTTATAATGAATAAATTGTCATTGTAACTTAGTAAATTGGCTTCCAATGATCGATAAGCCAGGACATTGTTATATAATAACGAAAATAGGTCAATAATGTGCTTCCGTATTTCTTTTAATTTTGCAGCTATGACCTATTTTTTTACACGAAACTAATTTTGTTGCTACCATGGCCATATTTTTGGATAATTATTACCCTCTTCAGCAAAAGTTAAGTACATTTATTGTATTAATTCATTATTTTAAAACTTTAGCTTAATACTTCACTTGGAAATAAGTCTAGAAAACTTATATTTCTCTTGCCAGGAAAATGTAAACACGATATTTGTCATGTTGAATTTTTACGTGAAATATGCGTTTTTTCAGATTTGAGATAAAATTATTCCATGTATTTTTTTTTATTTCACACGCTATTTTGTCTTTGAGAAATTAACTTTAAGCTATAATCTTTTAAACATAATCAAAAAGTAACCGAAAATTTTAAAAATATTATGATTAACCGGCGTTCAAAACAAGGCCACATATCGAAGCAGGCATTAGAATTGCCCGTACCTACCATAAACAAAGGATTTATAATACCGGACGCAGATCGATTCAAACGTGTACTTCAGATGCCTGTCCCCCACAATCAGCTTCCCTTCGACGTTCTATGGGCATCTTTGCTCACTACTCCCAATAGTTTGCATCGTTCTCAAAAAAGATACATTCATTAACACAAGTAGAGAAGTTTCCTCTGTCCCGTCAAGCCGGTAAAGCACTCGAGGGACTGAAAAGGGATATTGTGAAATCAGTAATTACAACAATAGACCAAAATATTTCTCTGGTGGTTTAAAGTGATGCGTCAAACTGTGCTATTGCTGCTTCTTTGAGACAAGCTAATCGTCGTGTAGCCTTTTTTCAATGACCCTTTCACGGGCTGAACAACGACACCCCGCAATTGAAAAGGAAGCCTACGCCACATTCGATGTATAAAGAAAATGGCGACGCTACCTGATCTGACGGCACTGTAAACTTATTACTGACCAAAAATCGGTTGCTTTTATGTTCAACTCTGAGACTACATGCAAAATAAAGAATGAGAAAATTTCGAAGTGGAGAATTGAACTATCATGTTTCTCCTTTGACGAAAGCTACCAACTCAGAAAGAACTTAACAGCTGATACACTCTCAAGAGTATGGTGTACGGTATCAAGAGGAGACGAACTCCGAACGCTACATAATAATCTCCGTTACCCGGGCATTACTCGAGTGGTTCATGCTGTGAGGTGTAGAAACATTCCGTTCTCAGTGGAGAACATATGCTGAAATAACATATACTGAAATAAAGCTTCGGTTTTATAAACCCAAAACTGGTGTTTTAATAAAAGCAGCACAACCGTTTGTAAGACTCAATCTTGAATTTAAAGGACTGCTACCAAGCAAACCAAGGAACTGATATATCTATATATATATAAAAATGTAAAGTTGGTTCGTTCTGAAGAAATAAAACCATGTTTATACGTTACCAATTTATTTGAAATTTTCAGACAACCAATTTTTAGAGTCGAGGTATGTTTTTATGTTATTAAAATAAATTTACCTAATTAAAATTAAAATATTAAATAAAATAAATATATTTATTTATCGGTTCTGCGAATCTGTTCTGTTGATAAAACTGAACTTCCGGTTCGATTCATTTCACAGCCACGATTTGACGAAAGGTTTAATTTTCTGTTAACTCGATAAGTAAAAAAACAAAAACAAAAAAAACATATTTCATTTGTTTATCTTCCAATTTTTTTAATTTACACATCTTTTCTTTATTATATAAGGCCACAAAAAAAAAGTTTGTTGCTTGCTTTTGAGTTTTTTTTTCTATATAAGATTACTCATGCAGAGAGTGATCCGTGCTGAAATAATGTTATTATTTAAAAAGTCATTCTTAACATGGGGAGGTAAGGATGTTTTGTACCTATTTTGTACTTTAACCTTACGATTGAATAAAAAAAATCGTAAAACGTTATTTAAACGTGGAAATATGATTTAAAAAATACCGCGGATCTCTGCATTAGCACCATTTTTATTTATTGTTGTTGTTTCACGAATTTTCGGCCAACTATTCCTCTGGCCTTCATGAAAAGAAGTCCTTTTATAAATGTTCAGTAACTTTTTCTTTGATTATTCTTAAAGAGTAAAACTTTTCTTATTCATGAAAGGAGTTAAGCCTACGTAAATAAATAAATGTTTGTACACGTGACAAATTATCAATAAATGGTTTAGTTACTTTTTTAAAAAAATGTTTGTAAAAGTGCGAAAGGCGACGTTACGTTGTACAAACATTACTCCCATGCTTTATTTCTATACTTATAGGTTTTTGGAATTTTTTTTCACGGGATTATTATTGATTGGACACTAATTAAACAGATTATTAAATAAAAAATGTAAAAAAGAAATCATTATTTCGACATTTGAAAGTGGTGCTGTGCTCACTTTTTAGTTACAACGTTCTGATAAATCAGTCACCCATTTTGTAAGCAATAAAAACGCGGTATATCAAAACCATAGAAAGTAAAAATAATGAGTCTCTACCGCATTTGTAAGTAAGAAATATATTTGTTTCTCAAAGAAAAAAAATAGAGAGAACAGGACTTTTTTTAATTGTTTTCATGAAAATAAAGTTTCGAGATTTTTATTATTTTTTTTTTTTTTACTTATCATAACAAAAAAAAACACACAGTTTGTGTGTGTGTTTTTTTTTAAATTTTTTTGTGAAAGGTGAGTTTTTTTTCAAAACTTTTGTTTTGTTTCTTTTTAATTTTTTAAAAGTATTATAAATTTCACTAACATGCTGGAGAAATGTTTAATAATTTGGTATTTTTTTAGATTAGGTCCACCTCCACAATTTTCCTTTCAATGACGACATTTATAGGTTTCCGAGTATGCTGAACACGCAAATTGCATTGAAATTTTGCGGAAATAAATAGTTGTATTATGCATTGTATTCTTCGGCGGCCATCTTTTTACGTGCACACGCGCCATAAACAAATACACACACGTAAAAAAGATGGCCGCCAAAGATTACAATGCATAATACAACTTTTTATATCTTGATAACTACTTATTTCTGCAAAATTTCGATGCGATTTTCGTATTCAGCATAGTCGAAAACCATTTCAAGTCGTCATTTAAAAGAAAATTGAGGAGGTGGAGTGGACCTAATCTAAAAATTTACCAATAATTTTTAATCCCGTACGCCTCCCGATACATTGCTTCGTCAACATGCGACCATTTTATATCTCCCGAAGACACTTCCGTTTTTTTAAAAAAAAAAAAATAAATAAATAAAAAGTGACCGATTTATCAGAACGTGGTAACTAAAAAGTGAGTATCCCTTTCAAATGTTGAAATGATTTTTTTTTTCAATTTTTTTTCATAATCTGGTTAGTGTTCAATCAATAATAATCCAGTGAAAAAATTTCAAAAGACCTATCAGTATAGAAACTCCACCACGTAAGTAAATAAATAAAAAATGTTACGTGCGCATGCGTAGCAGTATCAGAATTTTTGTAGGAATTTTTGACACCCCTAACACGAAACTGCGAATACAATATAAACATCTCGGAATTTCTCTGTTAAAAGTGGGTTATTTATTTTATTTATGGATTATACTTCCAAAATAAACTATTACAGTTGTTTTAAAAGTAATAGAAATATTTTTTTTTAAAACATTAATGAATTTTCCGAACTCAATATTTTTCAATTTTTAAACTCAATATTTTTAAATTTTTAAATTTTAAAAATCTATCAAAATTTTTCTATTGATTCTATTTTTACGATATTTTCAGGGTCAATGTGAAATTTTATGTTCTTTCCAATAAATCGAATATAATATTTTAGACAAACGTTTTTTTTTTAAATTCACGAACCCCCCCATACCAATTTTTAAGTGTCTATTAAAAAGTAAATACTTAATTTAGTAACCCGAAAGTAAATATTTAATTTACTCACAAATTGAAGAGAAAAGGTCAATACATAATATATTCAAATTAAAAAAAAAACAGTGTTCTTTTAGAATTTTACCTGTAAAGTTTGAAGTTTAAAACCTTTTTTTTAAACCACGTTATTTGTTTTTTCTTTTTTTTTTAATGGAACCCTGGTCCTTGCTCCTTTAATTGACAAAAAAATTAGGGCTTGAATTACATTTTTCGAGGAGTTATAAGCTTGGAAAGACAGGGGGTCGAATAATTCACGCCTCCCATTTTGTAAATGTCTAATAATAATTAATTTAGAACCCGATAAGTACATAATTATTTACTCACAAATTGAAGAGAAAAGGTCAATACATAACATAATATATTCAAATTTAAAACAAAAAAAACATAGTGTTCTTTTAGAATTTTACCTGTAAAGTCCGAAGTTTAAAACCTTTTTAAAAAAAAACACGTTTTTTTAATTTTTTTTTTTTAATGAAATCTTGGTCCTTGCTCCTTTAATTGAAAAAAAATTAGGGCTTGAATTGCATTTTTCGAGGAGTTATAAGCTTGGAAAGATGGGGTGGAATTATTCGCTATTTTCACGAAATTTCTGACACTGCTACTAGGGGGGTACTAAGGGAACGACCATTAAATAATTCTGCGGGTCGCCATGGAACTCAACGCCCAAGGAGTATCAAAATAGTTTTCATGATCTGAAGAAATTTTTTTTTTCCGAAAAGTGGGTGATCACTTTTCCATCTAAATTTAACTTAAAATGAGCACCCACTTTCTGGCCACCTGAGGAAGGGGCATTTATTTTCGTGTTTATTGGCTTAAAGGTTTTTTTTACAAGGCAGTTTGGTACGCGAATGCATATTTAACAGTTTTCGTTTATGCTCACGCATAGCATAAACAAAAGCTACGTCTGTGAAATGGAAAATAGTCCCAGAGTTCAGGGGTTAATACCATGCAAAAGACATCAAACAAAAAGACTTTTAAGCCAAGAAACACACAGAAAGAAAAAAAAAATAGCATCCATTTGTTTTCTATCGAATTCATTTGCTGTTTTTATTGAAAACTATTTTCCCCCGGATTTTTGATATAATTTTCCATTAAGGGCTGTGTGTCTCACGTTCGTAAATAACAAATTTTTTTTTGTAGATGTTGGTGTGTTAAAAACGAATCTGCAAACCGTTTCCGTCACAAAAAAAATAGTTTTTATGATATGAAGAAATTACTTTTTCGAAAAAGTGGCGATCACTTTTCCATGTAAATTTAACTTAAAATGAGCACCCACTTTCTAGCCACCTGAGAGAGGGGGGATTTTTTCCCATGTTTATTGGCTAAACAGCTTTCGTTTATGCTTACGCATAGCGTAAACGAAGCCTACGGCTGTTAAATGGAAAATAGTCCCAGAGTTCAGGGGTTATTACCATGCAAAAGAAATCCAGCAAAAAACTTTTTAGCCAAGAAACAGAAAAATGCCCCTCTCTCAGGTGGCCAGAAAGTGGGTGCTCATTCTAAGTTAAATTTACATTGAAAAGTGATCACCCACTTTTCGAAAAAGTAATTTCATGAATGTCATGAAAACTTTTTTTTGCTACGTAAACGGTTTGCAGATTCGTTTTTAGCACACCGAAATCTACAATAAAATATTTCGTTATATATGAACGTGAAACGGGCCTTAAAGTAAAATAATACCGGATTTTTTTGAGCAGATTTGCCGTTAAGTTGTACAAATATCCTCAAACCAGGTAATCACTAAAAGGGATTTTTAAAAGTCGTCACCTGTATCGAGCAAAAGTTTAAAACCACCGATTATATGCCAGCCTACATCATGGTAACATATATTGAGTGAGTTCCTAACAGTATTTTTAGTTTAAACTCATTTTCCCAAAATTTCCCCAAACTTAACATGTTCGATACAGTCTGCCGCCATTTGTATTTTTCAGATATACCGATAAACATTGAATGTTTTTGAACCGATTATACATTACATAAAAACACTAAAATCTTATCCAGTTAGGTAGAACACTTACTTTTCTTGCCTTTGATAACATTTATTTGTTATATATTTATTTTTTGACAACTTCTTTGTATCTGTGTTTAGTAATATAAACCCTTTTCATTTAATGTAACGTTTAGTCGGCTCGAAAAACAGTGTTTATTGGTGTATTTGAAAGCTACAAATGGTGGTGGACACTGTTGATTACTTTAAGTTAGAGAAAGTGAGTTAAAACTAAAAAAACTATACAAAATACTGTCAGAAACCTATCCATTATGCCAGCCTATGTCATGGTAACATATGTTCGGTGAGTTTCAGACACTGTTTTGTATAGTTTTTAGTTTTCAACTTACTTTCCCAAACTTAACGTATTCAACAGAATTCGCGACCATTTCTGTTTTTTGAGCCAATTAAACATTTTACATTACATAAAAACACTAAACAATTATCCAATTAGGTAGAAACGTAAATTACCTTACCTTTGCTTTCATTTATTTGTTTTTGGACGACTTTTTCGAATCTGTGTATAGTAACCCCCCCTCCCCCACCATCAACCAAATATTTATTACTAAATCACATTTTTTAAAACAAAAAAAAAAAGCATTTAGCGTTTCAACATTTTTGCTACGTTCGGCTTCATCCACTGATTGTTGGTCAAGTCCAAAACATGAATGATTGACAGAAACTCTCGAGGATCCAGATCAAATTCTGCAAGAGCACCATTTTTTTCAGTTTCGCATTCTTTTTCACTATTTGCAGTGGATTGCTGTACTAATATAAGAAACATGCATTTTCTCTTTTATTAAATTTTTCCATTACACCAAATTGAGCCACTGCAACGCGTGGCAGGGTACAGCTAGTATATATATATATATATATATATATATATATATATATATATATATATATATATATATATATATATATATATAGTAGCGTCCAAAAGTTAAGGGCTAGTAAAACCTCAGCAAATTTAACCATATATTTGAAACAAATACACACGAACAACAAAAAATTACTACACAATTATATAGATAACATGTATATCTTCAATGGGTCATAATTTCGTTAGCCTACACTAAGTATTTTTTGAATAACTACCATTTTAAATAAAATTGTTCAAAATTTGTGTGTCCAAAAGTTAAGGGCTAACACGATTGCGGCTTTTGTCCCTGCTGTGAATGGCTGAAATTACCAACTAACTAGTATTTGGTAAACAAACCCTTGCTATTTATGACTTATTGACACCTCTTGGCACAGGAATCCACCAACTTCTTGCAAAACGCTGGCGTTATCGCACTCCATTCAGCATGTAAGCACTGCCAGAGTTCTTCTTGATTTTTTGGGCACTGAAGTTGAGCACGTTCACCAACTATTTTCCAGATATTCTCAATAGGATTAAGATCTGGACTCTGAGGGGGCCAACGCATCGTTTCAACTTCTTCCTCGTCTAAAAATGTTTTTACTTTCTTAGCAGTGTGACAAGGAGCGTTATCCTGCATGAAAATTGCAGGTTGATAGAGCGACTACCGAAGACTAGGAACTACATGCTGCCGTAGAATCTGCTTATAAACTTCTGCATTTATTCCACCTTGCAGACGAATCAGTGGTCCACAGCCTGCAGCTAACATAACGCCCCAAACCATTACACTTCCTCCTCCAAATTTCACAGTTTTTTTCACGCACTTAACCTCCAATCTCTCACCAGTTCTTCACCGGACATACGTGTTGCCATCAGATCCGATAACGTTAAACTTCGATTCATCACTAAAGTGCACACGGGACCAGTTTTCGGTTGTCCACACAACGTGTTCTTGAGCAAAAGCAAGGCGGAGTTTTTGATTCTTTTTGGAGATAAGAGGCTTCCTTGCTGGTACTCGAGATTGCAATGCAGAAGCGTGCAACCGGCGTGTAACAGTTTGGCGAGACGCTTGAACAATAGACCTTTGCTTTAGTTCTCGAGATATTTTAGCAGCAGTCTTAAATCTGTCTTTAAGTGACATTTTGACAATAAGACGATCCTGTCGAGCAGTTGTGATTCGAGGTCTACCAGATTTTGGGGCAGCTGCCACTGATCCTGACTACTTGAAATGTGCCACAATACGCTTTACTACACTAGGAGACCGTCCTACGGTGTCAACAATCTCAGAAGTTTTCTTGCCATTACTATGAAGATGAATAATGAGCTGTTTTTCTTCGACAGAAACGGGATGACGTTGTTTTGCTGCCATGTTGTACTAGTGCGATACAAACACTCATTTCTTTTACCCAATTACAATAATTTTAATGTTCTTTAGTAAAAATTTGAAGTAGGATTATTCATAGTACCTGTCTGACAGCAAAACGATGTGTGTCGACTTCAGAATGAAGATGGACGTTTCTCTCTCTTTTTATAGGAGAGCGAAGTCCACAAATGTAAAGTTATGAGCCAGGGGCGATAATTCTTACCCGTTGGAAACTCAACTTATGTAAAGTATGTTCAGGGGCGATAACTCCTGTCCACCTATACAGTACCTTACTGTTATAATAATTAAAGATTATACCGCCTAGCCCTTAACTTTTGGACCACGAGAATTTGGACAAACTTTTGTGTTATTGGTCATAACTTCTAAAATATCCAACGGATGCTTATGAAATTTAGGCGAGACATGAGTCATGAGTATATCTATAAGTATATATGCATATTAAGTATTTTAAATGAACGATTTTTCTTAAAAAGTATTTAAACTTGTCTTGAAACTACTAGCCCTTAACTTTTGGACGCTACTGTATATATATATATATTAACTGTGGCCGACGAATATTCACGGTTTCATTTTGTCTTCCCTTGCTTAGACATATCGACTACTGCAATTATACAATGTATTGAATCACTATTCGCTGTCGTTAGAGTTCCTGCCTATATACATTCGGACCTAGGGACTTCTATCATGTCAGAGCAGCTCCGATAATTTCTACAGGAACGAAGAGTAGCTACAAGCCGGACAACTCCCTAAAACTCTAAGGGTAACCTCCAATGCGAAAGATATAACGGCATCGTTTGGAAGATCGTTCAATTGGCTGCATTTAATAACGAATGTTCGATTGATAATTGGGAGAATCTCCTTCCTGTCGCATTATGCACCATTCGACCCCTAATGTGTACCGCCACGAATGCCACCCCACAAGAAAGATTTTTACCTTTTCAGCAACGGAGTTCGCCAGGAGCTTCGCTTCTATCTTGGCTCACTCGACCCGGCACTGTGTTTCTGAGACAACATGCGCGTAACACCAAAAACGATCCCTTTGTGGACGAGGTAGAGCTCATAGAGATGAACCCCCAATACGCTATAGTACAATATGCAGATGATAAAGAGTATAATATGCCCGTTAGAGACCTAGCACCTGCTGGAGACGTACAATGACAGTAGACAACCCCTGAAGACAGGCCAACTTCCCCTGACACTGAAGCCCCACTGGAAAATCATGATACTGAAATTACTGGCACGTTGTCTAATGACACTGTTTCCTTTTGGGCTTCGTCAGACACCTCGGATGAGCCAACACTTTAATCCCTGACAGATGAAGAACTAACACCGAAAAAACGTGTTCATCCAGAGACTGACTTCTCTAAGAAGGAAACATTTTGGAGCGAGATATTTTAGAGCCTACATACAGGCTCGCACTGAAGAGCCTTCTTGTTTGAGTACTCCCAAATTACGGCCACTGCGGGGTCGTAGGGAACCTGGATATTTAAGGGACTTTCCGCCCTATCAGTGAGAAATTTAGTGGGGGAAAATGTTGTGAATATAGATTATCTCCTCCCTGATAATCCAAGCTATAAAAGATGTACATTTCAGCTTGTCAAGTGTAGTGTAGCGAGGGTTCATATGAGGAGACACATAAAACTGGGGACTCAGAACAGGGATGATAATGACATTTATATATATTTATAACAGATGTGAGAGAGATGAGAATTTATTATTGAAGGAATATGTAATGCAGTTCTTTTACATCAATGATGGAGGGGGGGACAGATAATTAATACTTGGAGGGGGCTATATAAAGTTTGTTTATGATGATGATAAAACACATTTATCTTTCAGTTGGTGGAATGACGACACAAAGACAAGCAGTTACAAAATATAGATGGAGATTTTTTTTTATTCATCAGCCGGCCGATTGATGATGATGATGTCAGGGATTCAAGCCTTTTCGACTACCTAGTCTTCTCTTCTACCTTTCGCCTCTAAAGGCATCAGCTTCATTTTCTGACTCTCTCTCTCTCTCTCTCTCTCTCTCTCTTCTCTCTTTCTCTGGATGTGAGCGTCAGTATCTGATTTTTTGATTTTAACTTCAAACCTCATTTCAATATATGTGAATCTCCTTTGTTTATGACGTTAAAGGTGTGGTCACAATGTGACTTTATCACGTTTCAAGTCACTCGTACCATTGCACATGTATTTACAAACCTCTAAATCCGTAAATTAAATTGTATCATTTGCCTATTTGTTACATTACATGTTCAACTTTGTAATTGCCCATTCTTTTAACTGACATATCTAGTATCCAGTAATTTCTAAAAAAGAAAAAATAGGCAATCGCTCTATTTCTGATATAAATAGCATTTAGTTATTTCTAAAAGAATTTTCAATCGACTGCATTCATATCATTTCAATTAACTATTATCTTTTAACACTTGCCTACAGGGTTCGATCCTAGCCTTTTCTGGATATCATTTTCACTTATCTAGTCTGCCTTCTTACTTACATGAGAAGGGGGCAGCCCTTCTTATGTAACACATGTAGAAAAGTAGTAAGATTCTTAATTGAATAAAAAAATCTAGACGAATCTCTTGTCCAGTTTTCATTACATTTGGCATCAAAGAAAATTGCATTTTCATCCAAATCGTTATCAATTAATTCCAGAATACAATCTCTATTTCCATTCAATTGCATTTTAAGTGTCCTTGTTTTGGATTGGAAGTGCAACAATATATGTAACAGGACATAATATATTGTATCTATATGCCGTTTTAATGTTGTTTTGCTAAGGTGATTTTATATCTAGACATAACGGGTACCCATGTGACTTCTTCTGTCAAGCTGTTCACGGGAACTGAAACATGGAAAGAGAATAAAACTACGATTCTGTTGCGACGAAAGTGACCGTGAGAGATTTTTTTTGGGGGGGGGCTCGTGTGAAAAGTCATTAACGACTTAATCAAAATTCCTTGCTTTCTAAAAAATATTTTAAAATGGACGGAAACAAAAAGATTGAATTAAAATGATGTTGTAACAAATTCGAAATATTCACAAATTACAATTATATTCTAATCTCTCTCTTTTTCTCTCTCTTTATATATATATATATATATATATATATATATATATATATATATATATATATATATGATCTCTTCTGTCTGTATGTATGTCTGTGTAAGGAAAGGTTTCTCCCAATACTTTGTCAAGTTTGGGTCTACAGATTTCAAACTTGACATATAGGGGACTCGGACATACGAAACAAATTTGATTTGGTTTGGAGCCGGTATAAATAGCTGCTCATGGATCAAAATTGAAAAAAAGTTAAACTTGTCAGACGTAAATCCAATAAGCGATTTTTTAAACGTATGTGCAAATATACATTTATGCGTAAATATCGCTTAATTTTTAGTGTTTTGATATAATGTCTTGGCGGCTCAAGTGGTCATGAATAAGGTGAAGAGTTACATGTTTTGGTTTAGATTCTAGCTGATGGCATTAAAGTCATATTTTTCTTGCTTTCGGAAACACTGTTACATATTGGGTACAATATAATAATTAATGCAGAATCTGCTCTATGATAATAAATACAAAAGCTGCATAAATTAAAATATATTTATGTATTTTACGACCGGGCCACGCCGGCGGTCACTGTATATTGGGTACAATATAATAATCAATAGATAGTTGACTCTATAGTAATAAATATAAATAAAATCACCAACATGATCTCCCACAGCATCAGAGTAAGCCTGGTCGCTGCCATCTCCCGAGTATTCGCCGAGCTCCTGCTGGCACGTATGGAAAAGGCATCTTAACAGTTTTCAACTCGTATCAGGCGGTGATTAAGACTAAAGGCGGCTACACAGTTGTTAGCTCTACTATATAATCAAGGTACCTCAATTGAGTTTTTCAATAAAAGTTTTAGAAATAAGTTGCCGTGTTGTTTTTTTTTTTTGAAAGGCGACAAATTTATCGTTCAACCTTTTAGAACAGCGAGATGTTTTTTCACATTACATTTGCACTTCTGCATTTTAGTACAGTAGGGAAGCAGTAAACATGAAGGAAATTCCAAAGTCCAGACATCCGAGAGAGGAAACTATAACAGTAAAGGCTCTCCTGCATTCAGGGACTTCAACAGTGAAGGATGGAATGTTGCTCCTTTTCGTGTTAGTAGGAGATATGTACGTAGAGGGGGAACAAGTGCACTGAGTTCATTGGAGCACATTAAATAGTTCTAAAACAAGAACATGATTGCGACATTACGGCGATGGGACACAGGTTGGTGTGTTGTTGAAAGTGCGATGGCAATTAGATTTGAAACTCTTGTTTTGAGCCTGTGTAAGCAACAATATTCTATGCATGGACAAATTCTGGGTTTGTAAGGATATGAGATTGTCTGTTCCAAGTAATTGTCTAGTACGGTAGAAAATTTTTTTAAATATTCATAATTACTCCAATATTAGGTTGAAAAAACATTTCTTACAGAATTTTTAATTTGGATTTCAAATGATGTATTTTCAAATACGTTCTCGTTATAATACATTTAATTTATATATTATTTTAAAGAGCGGTTTTCACCTTATCTAATCGTTTAAATTACAATAGTTTTACCACAGTTATGTCTTTATTTCAGAAAGTTGAATACAAGATCAAACAAATTCACATAATTTCAATTATTTTAGTTCAAATAGGCAGAAAAGCTGCTAAAACAACTCGGGATATCAACGAAGCATTTAGCCCAGAAAACAGTACTGAAAGCACAACACAATGGTGGTTCAAGAAATTTCGTGGCGGCGACGAGAGTCCTGAAAATGATTAGCATAATGATCGGCCATCGGATTTTGACAACGATCAAGAGCCTTAGTCGAACTTGCTTCTGAATTAGACGTACAGTATCCGACAATTTACAACTACTTGAAGTAGATTGGAAAGACAAAACACATGATAAATAAGTGCTTCACGAGTTGAAAGACAACCACAAGAAACGCAATTATGAAGTCGTCTTCTCTTTTTTTTTGCCAGAAAACTCTGCGGTTTCTTGACCGGGTTGTTACTTACAATCAAAAGTGGTTAGATAACGACAAAGCTCCACAATTCCCGAATCCAGAGTTGCATCAAAAGAAGACCATGCTATTATGTTTTTCAATGCCGGCGAAACGATTATGGCGAAGAAGTATTTTCAACAAATGGGTGGAATATATCAGAAACCTCGACAATAACACTCAGTATTAGTCAACAGAAAAGGCCTAATTCTCCTCCACAACAATTTCCGACCGTACGTTGATAAACCTACCTTGTAGTAGTTGAACGAATTTCGCTACGAAACCCCGCCTACTCCGCCACACTCTCCAGAAAAAATAATTTAAAAAACTAATAACAAAAAATTTTAGTAACGACACAGAACATTATCTGGGGAACGGAATAATAAGGACATGCAACTGCATTAATAAATCCAAATTCCCCCTTAAAACAAATTGCCTCACAACCTTTGTAATTTATCAAGCTAATATTAAAGCCAGGGAAGACCCCACCACTTGCAAATTTTACATCGGCTAAACTAGCAATACATTTAAACAGAGATACACAGGTCACAAAAGCTCTTTCCTAAAACCAAATTACAGAGACAAAACATCATTGGCTGCATACTACAATGATCTAACGAGTAAAAAATTGACACCAATTGTTGACTGGCACACCCTGAAAAGAGCAAAAATTTGCCAGTCACTAAATTCACCTTGCCTTGTTTGCCTGAATGAAAAACTATTTATCACAGAATTTAAGGATAGGGATAAACTATTAAATAAGAAACAGGAAACCTCAATAAATTGCAGACATTAAAAATCGCATCTGCTTTCTCCCTTACAAACTACTCCCCAACAATCCCAACTAAATTCAACTCCAACACGAACCTCATGCACTATCCGATAGCTAAACATCTACAAATACAAATCTCCTCAAGTTTAACATTCACTAAATCAAAAACCACACTCTTCTCTTCCACGCATAAAAAATGCATGTATATATATATATATATATATATATATGATTGCAAAATCTTGTCAGACGAGTGTCACTCCCTCAGACGCGAGCCCAAAAATGACTTCCATTGCCACAGGAGCATTTTAATAGACAAATGCGTGAGGGAGTATCTATACACAGATGATGTTACAGAGCCTTAGCTTTGTACGACAGCTAAGTCTCTCTCTCTCGGTTCAAAATGTTGAGATCCAGCAACAAGCAAGAGCAAGATAGCCAGCAACAAGTTAAACTGCAGAATAGCTTAATACAGGTACTGGCCTCCCGCTTTATGTTTTTTAAAATAGAGATTTGCTTCTCCTAGAAAGGTTGCCTTCACCACGGCTTACGGGAGCCCTATCCACCCCAACGCACACATACATACGCACAAACACACACGGTGCTAGTTTGCCGTTGACCCCCAAAAAGGGTTCATTCGCCCTTTGGAATGTCTTGTTTTTAAACCTTCAGAGAGACTAGCCACCCTCCTCACCAAACAAGTCTGGTGGGGGAACCAGTTTAGTCGCCGGTGACCCGATCATGAGGCAGGTAGTACTGGGTTACATGGTACCAGTAGCATATGACATGACCTGACACGTATATATATATATATGTATATATATATATATATATATATATATTGATGCACACACACACAAACACACACACCTATCACTTGCAAGCAAATATTCCACAATATTATGAATTAATTAATAGTCCCACCGAATCCACCCATTAACCAAAGAGTTTACATTCGGCATATGCATGTTTGCTGAACCCATGATAACCCCTAAAATATCGTTAAAAATATTCAACAGCAACAGGAATATCAAACTAATATTCAGCTTCGTTGCCTGTCTTTTAACTTTGATACTAACAAAAATGGAATAACACCTGGTAAAACCTGAACATATATAAAATAAATAAATGAATAAATAAATAAAATAAATAAATAAAAAAAGCAAAAGATAAAGAACACAATTATCTAGTAAATGAAAGCATACACTGCAAACATTAACTTTAGTCTCCCTAAAGCCAATAGTGATATTTCCACTAAAGTGAAACAGTCTAATAAAATCTTTAAAATTGCTAACCGCAATCTTGACACATCCTTTATCTACCACAATCACTAAGGGTGGCCGTGATCTAAACGATAAATGATGCACGACACCATATCATATAGACGTTGAAAAATTACTCCAGATAACACCTGTATACATCTACTCCTAGTTGGTTATGTAACATATCAGCATATAGATACGTATGTATACATTGTCTTCTACGTGCATAAGATCTATGGGTACTACTATTTACAGATAATTAATATAACCCCCAGTAAAGTTATATCAGTACTAATTAGTAGCAAATAACTGGGACGAAATTCCTATTCATCCTTCTATCTGAATAATCATTATCGCTGACAATAAATAAATATAAAAAATAGAAAATAAAAAAGAAGAATGAAAAATTAAATAAATAAATAAAAATAACTGCATTTAACCATCATAAGTTTAATAATGACATATATTCTGAGTTTTGCAATTACTATCATTAAGAAAAGTTTTAATAAAATATTTACAAATACACTAATTAATAAACAAAATAGTAAATAGGAATAAATTAAATAAAAATAAAAAATAAAGAAAATCCCGATTTTGTTTAAATCAGAGAAAACTAATCTACCACTATCAAACAAATGATGCCACCCTCTCTCTCCACTTCTCCCTTTTATTCTCTCTTCCTTCTTCCTCACTCTCTTTCCTTCTTCCTCATGCCATCTCCCCCTACCCTCTTCTTTCCTTCCTTCTTACGCCTCTCACCCCTTCCTCCTCTCCACCGTTCACTAGAAGCCCAAGGAATGGTCAACAGATCCGAGTAAATCCTAAACTTTTAAGAAGAGACAAATGGGAATATTAAATTAAAACAAATAATAAAAAGAATCTAAGACAGCCCACGCTTGTAGTCCCAGACAGGCAGCGGGCAACAGACAAGTTAAGCGCATACTTATTTAAGATAACATCTACATAGCTCTGATTTTACAACCCCTAACCTTACAAACCCTATTCCCTAACACAAATATGAAATGATTGAATAAAGACACGGTAAATAAGTGAATAAACAAATAGAAAAATAAATAAACTGACAAATTCGCACCTAATCAACTCTGTTATCCCCACAGCAGAATCGTCACCCCCATGACCCTTAATAATAAAAAAAAGCCGGGCTTCTTTAGCTGAAAATTGATTTTCGGTTTTCATTTTGAATTTTGCTTTCGTAAATAAGCGTGTGTTGCCTAAAGAGGTCTCTAGTTACCAAACACTAGAAGACCGAAACATGATCATAACTGTGTAGCAACAAATTACTGCTTATGTAAAAAGAAATTGAAAATGTAACTTTATCTTCCTCCGTATTGAGCACTCTTATATTAACCTCGTTATATTTCATTGGTTAGCCTACTGTTGAAAAATAGCAACCTCAAATTATATATGTATATATATATATATATATATATGTGTGTGTGTGTGTGTGTGTGTCTATAATAGACCTTTTATATTAATTCTGTGCATCATGTATTTTAGTGTCATACGATTTTTTTTCAAAATTATACAAGTCTCCATGTAAAATAATGAACCACATTGCACAGTTAAGTATATAGACAGACGCTTGAGGTTTTCTTACTTGTGAATATACGTTTGGGGATATGCATTCTCTAATGCATGCCGATAACGCTCTTCAACTCTATACTTGCCTTTGTAGTAAACAATGGCGTTCCTTATTTTTGCGGAATAAGCAAAAGTGCCCCTCACCACAGACGTTATATAACGTTACATACGTTTACACACTCGTTAACATGTAGACATTTCAGGACCCAGTACGTTATAGCATAGTATTTCGCAAAGGAACAGAAGCCAAATAATAACTTAACTCACATTGTCCCGTTGTAACAAGGACATTTATTTCCAGGTATTTCTCGAATAAAAAGTGATCGTGCTCCTTCTCTTTCTGATCTCCCGAACGCGCTCCCGAACGTCTTCTTATACGTGCACCCGAGCGTGTTCTCTCATTCCTTTTATAATATTTCGTTTTCCTTACCGTGATGTCATTTCGCACACGGCTCGGTATTTTCATATAGCCGCCATACATATGTTGTTATATTCCTTCATATGCTGAAAAAAATCTTTAGAAGAATTTAATACCTGTTTCAAAGTAAATATAAAACTAAAAAGTCCACACAGAACATTAATACATATAAAATTTCTATTCATCTCTTTAACCTAAACATGTTTTCTTTTTTCCCATCAGGAATTATTTCTTTTATTTCTACTTCTTTTTTATCATTTGTAAAGGAACAAGGATTCCAATGTGTTTCTCCAGTTAGTTAAAGAACATGTTTTAATACTTTGAAGAGGAAAAACTCAGTAACTTTTTCAATATCATGCATGTAGTTCTTTGGTTTGTTTTTCTTTAGTAACTTACAGAAGCAATGCCGAAATATTTCCGATTGGTTGTTCAAAATTAAAGTTTAAAATGTTAACAATATGTTACAAATGCAAATTTAGGCAAGACTAAATCTCCGAGCCATTGGAAATTATTTGATGCCTGCTAAAATGACGTATTTAAATTCATCAGCTTGAAACAGGATATTTTTATTTATAGCAACAAAGTCAGTGTATTACTATAAACAGTTCCATGCCAGTATGTTATACTGTTTATTGTATTCCTAGATTAGTTTGTAACTTCTTTATTGTCCGTCGCGCGAGTTTATTTCTAATTTACTTACACATTTTTTTATTTTCTCTACCAATCTCATCAGTCATATCAATATTTCTTTCTTTGTGCTCGATAGATTTCCATGTCAAGTTCCTAAATAGTTGTTTTTAAACTTCCTCTACGAAATTATTTGACTAAACTGGTAGGCATAACTCTTTACCTAGCTCAACGACTTATTTTTCTTGATTGTTCATCTCCATATAGCGAGATTATTCTACGAAACGCTAGTTTATCTAACCTTTTGTTTTAGTCTACGGTCCCGTTTTGTCTTTTAAGTGTTCAGACACTTTTGATGATATTACTCAAAACAAGTACCGCCCATTTTTCTCTTAACAGCACAACCCCCTTTGACAAGATTATCCAAGACCATTACGGTTCACACCTGACCAAAAGGGGCAGCGCATTCTTTGTACCACTGATTCAATCGGATTTCAACATATTACGTAATATTTATTGCAATTCCCCTACGGTTTTGCTTTTCATTTATATTCTACAGCTGTATTATCTAATACGAGCACTTCCGTATTTACTTCTCTAATGTCCGATATCTTCTAAGCTATATTTTTTTAAACTTAACAATCAAAAGTTCAGTCACTAACTTCTGATGGTTAAGTTACGTTCCATACCCGGGAAATTTGATTTGTTGTCCGAATTCTTTCGGATCATTTCGGACTGTCTGCATAGAAGAATACTTCGTAATCTACACCATCAATTTCTTAAGCCGAGGATCGTAAGTACCTAAAATATTTAGTGGAAACTCTTTCTACTAAAGCCGCACTGCAACTGCTGCTCTTGTTTCTCATAGAGCTCTAGTTTCACGTTCAACGGATAATATTTTGTGAACATCGTCTTACTCGACCGCCAGGCAACATCGTTTGCCATTAGTTTGAAAATTAAGGAAGACCATATACCTATTCTCTTTCATTATTAGATTTCTAAGAATCCAAGTAACAAAATACCAGAAAATAAATGCACCGCACCGGTTTAAAAACTTAACAATATAAAATAAAAAATTATAAGCCACTTAGTAGAGGTAGGTATTAGAATTCCACGTGTTTTCTGTTAACCTTAACAACAGTAAAATAAAAAACGAAGATATTTAGTATTCTCACGAGAGAATCGAATTTAGAACAGGTCGAATATCAACTCACAATAATAAAATGTATTCATTTCTACATGTTAAGTTTAACTGCTTACTTAAAAAGCCTAAAAATCATTGTTAACTGAGCAAGGAACGTTGTTTCCTATAGTAATATATAAAAGAGTCATAATGCTCAAACTTTTTTCTAACATTAAACATAAAATTCACGTTGACCCAAATTCCTCAGAAAACACGCTGAAGCTTCTAAAATATAACCCCTAATACAGAAAAAAGAAACAATTTTAAAAAAGAAGAAAACGAAACAAACCGTATTGTCACTAACATCTCACAATTTTTTTTTCAAATTTTCCCCCTCAATTTGATTATTTCATTTTTACTTTCTCAACATTACCATCTCGGTTTGATCTGTTCTTGTCTTCTTTTGGGGAGTGCATTCTTCCGTGGTAACCCAGGTTCGAATCCAGGTCACGGCACCAAATAATCATCTATTACGTCATAAACATTTACAGACGTGTTAACATATAGATCGTTAAAGCCGAGTATGTCCCAAAGAGCACAATACGAGTAATAACTAAACTCCCTTTTTTCTCGTTGTTACAACGGCATTTATTTGCGGGTACTTCCCCGAGAAAACGCAGTTGTGCTCCTTTTTTCTCTGCCTTCTGTGGACTTGAACGTGATCCCGAACGTTTTCTCGAACGTACTCTCGAGCGTGCTCTCAATCCTTTCTATAGTTTTTCGTTTTTCCTGCCGTTACATCATGTTGCACACAGTCCGGTATATTCATATAGCCACCAAACGTGGTCTGTTACATTTAAATCATAACGTACTCAGTGGTCTTTAATCTGTAAGTTGTTATTTGTATCAGTGTATGCCCTCGTGAAGACATACAAATATTCGTTAGTGTATTTTCATTATATCTTTTTCGTTAATAGTAAATTTTCCAATTAGTAATATAACGAAGGACACATTAAATGGCAAGGGGATGATGAACTGAGTTGGGTTTTTTTTTCAAAGATAATAACATACTTTGTTTTCGATTATGTAAATATTTTAAGAGAAAAAGGTTCTTCGTGGTCTTGGTGATATTTCTGGTGTTGTCAGATCTGGCGGAGAACTGCTCAGAGCACAATTTTCTGCCCGGAGAAGCTGCAACCCCGATTTCGTAATCTTGTGAGCGATGTCCTTTTCTCTTTCCTCTTACTTTTTCTCACAGAAGAACGTTGCAAGCCTATCTCTGCTCGAACCTTATTTTTATGGCGAGTCGAGTTTATCGAGATATAAAATACTGGCAGATGTGAAAAGTTTTCTAATAAGGATGAGAAGCCTACCTTAAGGTTATGCTTATTAGTCAGTAGGGTTAGGTGTTCTGTCTCCTTTAAGTTTCAATGAGGATTTACATTTGTTCATCCGCCTAATTTTCTGGGTATTATTTTAGATAATTCAACATAGCACTACCACCGGGTATTTTTAGAAAACGCCAAAATATGTCCGTATCTCTTGTGGCAGAATTCTTGTGTCGATGACATTGCATAGGTGTTGTTGTCGTGACATAATAAGTAGAACTGATGTTCCACGCCTTCTCGTATGATCGTAGCCGCCTGTCTCTCTGTTGGTAAAAAAATGAATAGCATCCTGTAAATCTTTTTCGTATTCACAATTGTAAAGTAAGTTAGATTTGTGTCTCAAGATTCTACTCCCTGTTTTTTTTTCTTTAGATTCCCCCGCAGAAGATTTTATATTAAAAAACACGCCCCCGTAAAGGGAAAAGAAGTTTCACGAAAACACGACCGCTCTTCCCACAAACTAAAAGCCAAGAGACAAATAACCACGTAACCATCGTGATTGTAACATCACCTTCTGAGCCACATTTAGTTAGTCTGTGGCGTAACGGATATGATAACTAAGTTATAATCAGTTCTAACTTACAGCTTTCTAGGAGGTGAAAGTTCAATCCCTAGCGCAAACGATACAACGGATATGATTACGAATTATTTAAAACATTTTTTACGGTCCTTGCTTACGAGGCCAGCTTCACGGCAACAAACTTGCATCAAACAATAAATTGCCGAACTAGTCTATATCGTCCATTGACCGAAAAACACCCACAAACGCCATATGAACCAGCTCAGGAATTTCCGTTTGAATGAATCGGAGGCATCACCATAAAATATTTGCGAAGAGTCGATCGACGTATTATTCGATTACTTCGATCTCGCCACACCCCAAGTCTCTTCAGAAGTGCGACGCTCCGGAAGAAAAAGAAAATTTACGCAACTACTTAACATAAATCTCAAAAGGAAGAAGTATTAATGGTTTTATTTTTTTTTTCTTTCTCTTAAGAAAAAACTCTTGGCAGAAGAGTGCTGTAAGACCGAAACTTACCTGCATCACAGAGCCCTCCCGTTCTATATTACGATATGAGATAATACACTCAAGGTGTAGTATCGTAATACTGTA
>NC_136482.1:113630678-113665678 GCF_053919585.1 Euprymna scolopes | reverse complement strand
TTACCTCAATAGTTCTTTACGTCAATAGTTCATTACCTCAATAGTCCATTATCTCAATCGTTCATTACCTCAATAGCTTATTACCTCGATCGTTCATTACTTCGATATTTCATTACCTCAATAGTTCACTACCTCGATCGTTCATTACTTCAATAGCTCATTAGCTCAAATGTTTCTCATCTCCATAGGTCATTACCTCGATCGATTATTACCTCAATAATTCATAACATCAACGACTCCTTATATCAATAGTTAATTACCGCAATGGTTTATTTTCTCAATACTTCATTACCCTATTAAGTCACTACCTAAATCGTTCATTACTTCAATAGGTAATTACCTCAATAGTTGATTTCCTCATTCGTTTATTACCTCAATACTTCATTACCTAAATAGTTCATTTACTCAATCGTTTATGCGTCAATACTTCACTACGTCAATCTTCCATACCTCAATAGTCGATTACCTTAAAAGTTCATTTCCTCAACGTTCATTACCTCAATAGTTTATTATCTCAATAGATAATTTACTACATCGTTCAGTACCCAAATCGTTAATTACCTTAATAGCTCACTACTTAAATTGTTAATTACCTCAATAGTTAATTACATCAATAGTTCATTATAGCAATAGATAATTACTTCAATAGACAATAAGCTGAATAGTTAATTTCCTCAGTAGTTCACTACATCAATCGTTCATTACCTCAATAGTTCATTATCTCACTAGTTCATTACCTCGATTGTTAATTACCTCTATAGCTCAATAATTTAATAGTTCATTACCTAAATAGTTCATTATCTCATTACTTAGTTACCTCAATAGTTTATTACCTAAATATTTTTTTACCTTAACCACTCATTACCACAATAGTCTACGGCCAATTTACTGCATAGTTCATTATCTCAATAGTTCATTACCGCAATAGTTTATTACATGGATGGTAAATTACTTCAATAGTTCGTTACCTCAATAGTATATTACCTCAATAGTTCACTACCTCAATCGTTCAATACCTTATAAGTTCCCTACCTCACTCATTCATTGCCTCAATAGTTCACTACCTCGATCGTTCATTACCTTAATAGTTCGTTACCGTTATCGTTTATTACCTCAAATGTTAAGTACATCAGTAGTGCATTTGCTCAATTGTTTATTACCTCAATAGTTCATTTGCTTAATCATTCATTACCTAAATATTTCACTTTCTCAATAGTTTATCACCTCATTAGTTATGTACCTTAATAATTCATGCCCCCAATCATTCATTACTTCAATAGTTAATTACCTGAGTAGTTCATTACCTCAGTAGCTCATTACCTCAATAGTTCATTACCTCAGTAGTTCATTATCTTAATAGTTCACTACCTCATTCGTTCATTACCTCAATCGGTGAGTGTTTCAGTATTCACTAACTAAATCGTACATTATCTCAATAGTTCATTAGCCGAATAGTTTATTTTCTCACTAATTCACTACATTGATTGTTCATTACCTCAATAGATCATTACTTTAATAGTTTATTATCTCAAAAGTTAATTACCTCAATATTTCATTGCCTCAATATGTCATTATCTTAATAATTTATTAGCCAATCGTAAATTACCTCAGTAGTTCACTACCCCAATCGTTCATTTACATAATAGCTTGCTACCTCAATAATGCATTATCCAAATAGTTCATAACCACAATAGTTCATTACCTCAATAGTAAATTACTTTAATCGTCCACTACCCCAGTAGTTCATAACCAACTGTAAATTACATTAATAGTTAATTACCTCAATCGTTCATTACCTCAATCGTTCACTATCTCAATAGCTTATTACTTCGTTTGCTCATTACTTCGATCGTTCATTACCTCTATCGTTAATTACCTCAGTAGTTCACTACCTTAATAGTTCACTATCCCAACCATTCATCATCTCAATAGTTAATTTCTTCAATAGTTCATTTCCTCAATCCTTCTTTACCTCAATAGTTAATTACATTAATAGTCCATTGACTCAACGGTTTATTACCTCAACAGTTAATAACCTTAATAGTTAATTACCTTAATAGTGCATTACCTCAATAGTTAATTACCACAACAGTAGATTGACTCAATAGTACATTACCTCAATAGTTCATGATCTCAATTATTCATTACCTCAATAGTTCACTACCTCAATAGTTCATTACTTCAATAGTTCATTACCTTAACAGTTCGTTACCTTAATTGTTCATTAGCTCAATAGTCAATTACATCAATAGTTATTTACCTCAATAGCTAATTGCCTCAATAGTACATTACCTCAATCGTTCATTACCTTAATATTTCATTACGTCAATCGTTCATTACCTCAATAGTTTATTATTTCAATACTAATCATCTTAATAGTTCATTACCCCAATAGTTCATTTTCGAAAAAAGTTAACTTACTCAATCATTCATTACCTCAATCGTTCACTACCTCAATCGTTTATTACCTCAACAGTTAATTACCCAAATAGATTATTACCTTAATAGTTAATTACTATCTGCTGTGGTTGCAAGGTTGAACAATAATTATTAAGGAAATACAATGAAGACGCAAACAACAAGATAACGCAATAATAAGTGTATTAAAGAAAAGGTATATTTACAATATGTACAAATGACGGTGTCGAGTCAGAGAGTCTTGGTGGGAGGACATGTACGCTCTTCGGCGTCACTTCCGGTGGCATTTGAGTAAGACACACCAAGGCCAACCTAGGCTTGCCATTTATAGTGTTATGTTATTCGCATATGCAAATAAGTGATTGCCACCACAACACCCCCCTCCCAAGATTTGAAGTCACACTGATTTCAATATCTTTTTCTTTTTGGGTTTACCATTAATGGTTCATTCACTTTTCTTTTCCTACCTGATCTTCGGGGTCCAGGTGCATTTTGAGGCGGTTCCAAATTAAAAGATTCGTATATGATATCTATGGTGTCCTCCTCTTCGACTGTTGTCGTATCATTATCATCTTGGATATGACGTTTTTTATCTGATTTAGGTGCCTTTTATGTATATTCTGTGGACCTTTAATCATGTATGTACAATCACCAATGCGTTTATCCACTACTCCACATTCCCAGTAAGATGTGTTATTTCCGTAGCACTTAAAATATACTCGATATCCCGAGTTATATTTCTTTCTTCTCGTGTGTGTAGTGTTTCGGATAATTGCCTGCATTGGCAATAGTTTGTCAAACGCTGATTTTACCTTTCTGGCAAACATTAGATCAGCTGGTGATATGTTTGATGGTGTACTAGGATGTGGTGTAATCCTATATACTTGCAAGAATTGTTGCAAAGCTTTTTCTGTTGGTGTTCCAATGGATTTCTTTAACGCTCGTTTTAGCGTGTCCACGAACCTTTCCGCGAGGCCGTTCGACCTTGGATGATACGGCGGAGTCGTGATGTGCTTCACTCGGAACGTGTCGCAAAATTCCTTAAACTCTGCGGATGTGAACTGCGTTCCGTTGTCAGTGATCAGTGTGTCTGGTACACCGAATCTTGCAAACAACTCGTGTAGGAACCCTATTGAGTTGTTCGTTGTTGGATTCCTGCAACGCATTACCTCCGGCCATTTTATGAAACTATCCACTACAATTAAATAATAGTTTTCACCTACTGGACCAGCGAAGTCCATGTGGATTCTCGACCATGGTTGGTCGGTTTTCGGCCAAGGTTTGTGTACTATAGGTGGAGATTTTGCCGCTAACTGGCATCCTTTACATTTATCAATTGTTGTCGCTATGTCAGTGTCCATGTTACGCCAGTACACGTAGCTTCTCATTAACGACTTCATTCGATTTATCCCCGGATGTCCTGTGTGGAAATATCTTAACATCCTATTCTGCAATGTTTTGGGTATTACCACTCTCTCGCTGTACAGTAACACATCGTCACATATGGAGAAAACTTCCTGCACCTTTGTGTCCGTTATAATTTTCTCTTTTATGTCCTTTATATATTCGTCTTTCTCGGCTTCCCTTTTAATGTCCGACAAAGTTACGGGTAGTTCCTTAATGATGTTTGCTACCATATTTTTTGCTTCAACATTTGTCCGAATTGCTACAATGACTAATTCTTCCAGATTGTGTTTCTGTGGTATCAGTCTTGACAGTCCATCCGCATGGCAAATCTTTTTTGATGCTAGATGTTGTAGCTGGAAATCGTAATTAAGTAGTATTGTACCCCAGCGCAGCAATCTATTTGCCGTGTATACCGGCAATCCTTTTTTGATCGATAGATCGTGACTAACGGTTTATGGTCGGTTTCAAGTATGAATTGTCTACCATATAAATATCGGCGAAATTTTGTCACGGCAAAGATTATGCTCAACGCTTCTTTTTCGATTTGTGAATATGCCCTTTCGGCTGGTATCAGCGTTCTCGAAGCGTGCGCTATTGGTTTTCTAGACCCATCCGGCATAATATGTTGAATGCATGCTCCTAAGCCGTAGGAGCTAGCGTCACTAGCGACGACTATTTTTAAGTTTGTGTCAAAGTGCGTTAAGAATAATTCGGATGTTAGTGCGCTTTTTATTTTGTCAAAAGCGGTTTAACATTCTTGCGTCCAGTTCCACGGTGTATCCTTTTTAAGCAGATTATTTAAGGGGGCTCGCAAGTTATGCATTCCTTCAATAAAAGATTGGTAATAATTTGCGAGTCCTAAGAAACTCTGCAAGGTTGTTACATTATCGGGTGCTGGCATATTTTTTATTGCCGCAGATCTGTCTGGGTCTGGACGTCGTCTATGTTTGTTTATTATGTGTCCAAGATACTTAATCTCGCTCATACAAAAGTCACATTTACTTTCTTTTACTTTAAAGCCGAATTCTTGTATTCGAGTAAATACTTGTTTCAAATGTTCCTTATGTTCTTCTAGGGATTTGCTCCTGACAACAATGTCGTCCAGGTATGCATATGCGCACTCAATACCACTTAGCATGGTGTCCATCGCTTGCTGAAAGTTGGCAGGCGCTACTTTGATGCCAAAAGGCAATCGGTTGTATTTGTATAATCCCTAATGCGTATTGATGCATAGTATTTTTGAGCAAGTCTCCTCGACCGGTATTTGCAAATACGCGTCGCTCAAGTCTATCTTGGAGAAGATATTACCCCCATTCAACTTGGTGAATATTTCCTCTGGGCTTGGTAGGGGGTAATGGTGATCTTTTAATAGGGAGTTGACCCCGGTCGAAAAGTCTGCGCACACTCTAACTTCGTCATTCTTTTTCTTTACGTATACGGTGGGGGCTGCCCACTCGTTATGTTCTATTTTTGATAGAATTCCCGTCTGTTCGAATCTATTTAATTCTTTATCAATCTTTTCCAACCCAGCGAACAGAACATTTCGCTTTTTTCTAAAAATTGGGCTGGCGTTTTCTTTAAGTTCAAACGAGGCCTTGAATTTATTGCAGCGACCTAAGTTAGTCGTGAATGCCTCAGGAAATAATTCTTTTAAATCGTCTTTTATATTTACTGTTGTTGGAGAAGAACATGCTAATTTTTTACAGAATGTATTGATTGGCTTATCCAATAGTCCGAATTTCTCAATTAAATCTATTTAAAACAGATTTTCACTATTTTTTAGTACGAATATTTTTAATTTCTTCGAAATCCCTTTCAATTTTATCGGGAGGACAACTTCTCCTTCAAATTTTATACCACCACCAGTTACCGTCCGGGCTGCTTTACTAGTTTTCATCATGGCCGGTTTTCCCAACTTTTTCCACGTATTCAGGTTTATTATAGAAACATCGGAGCCGGAGTCGAGTTGTAACTTTATTGATGTTTTAAATATTTCCACTTTTACGTATTTTCGCCGATCTTTGTCTAATTTTGTATTTGATTTTGTTTGCTGTACTCTCTTTCTGGTGTAATCTTTATATCTGCAGCAATCGCTTTTGTGGCCCACCTTCTTACAAAGGTAGCATTTTTTCTTCTTATAAGGACAATCTGATTCCCAATGCTTTTCTGCACATCTCTTACAGTTATATCTAGGAAGAGGCTTGTTATATTCTGTACTATATTGATGGTTATTATCTTTGGAATATCCCGTTCCATTGCTTTTCTTTGTAAAGTTCTTGGTTGGTGCGTATGGTTTTCTAACTTTTCTTACATATGCCACTCCGGATTCTTCTATATTTTTTTAATCCTTTTTTTAGTGTAATGGCCCTTTCACAGTCCTCTGCTAGTTTCTGGAGGGTTAAATCTTGCTCAGATTCCAGCTTAGACAACACTGGTCTGCGTATTTCTGCATTTTTCGTGGAAACTAACCCTTGAGCGAATATTAGACATTTAAAATCTTCTACCGTTAGTTCTGCAAGCTTAAGATTATCGCAGTTTTTATTGAAAACTGATGCATATGTCAAATAATCTTGGCTGTCCATCTTTCTTAGATTCATGCACAGCCATCTTTTATGAAAAAGAGATATATTTGGATTAAATAATTCTTTTAGTAATTTTACAGCTTCCATGAACTCTAATTCCGCAGTTTTTTTTAGGTAATATGTAATCTACGAATTTGCTGTGTTCTGATGTACCCAATTTTCTGAGTAAGACGCTCACTTTTTGACTATTTGGCCAATTTTTACAGTCCAGTTGAAAAACATCCTCGTATCTTGTGTAGTATGCTTCAAAATTCTTCTCTTCCTCAGGCACATAATGAAATGTGTCCATGCTATTAAAAATAGTTGTATGGGAGAAATTAACACTATCGACATTTTCTCGATTACTCTTTAGTTGTTCCAGTGTTTTAGCAAAACGTTCATCTTGTCTTTCTTCATATTCCAATTGTAGTTTCTTATGCCTTTCTTCCTGTTCCAATTGCAGTTTTTTCTGCTTTAATTGTGCCATTTTCTGCTTTTCTTCTTGTTCCTGCTGCCATTTCAATAATCTGTCCTCTCTCTTTTCCTCGCGGTCAGCCTGTGCCTGTATTTGTGTTTGCAAAAGCTCGTTTTGTGTAGCTTGTCTGCGTTCATCCCGCTCAGCCTGTGCTTGTAAAAATTGCATGAACATTTTTGATAAGACTTCCATGTTTTTTTTTTGTTTTTTTTTAGTATGTAGTTAAAAAAAGTATTGTATTATGTACAATATACACCAGTTTGGGTTACAACAAAAAGGCAAATTGCTGTAAGCTCCTGTTTTCAATAATAATATCGCTGCTTGCAATAATATATTCTTTTTGCGAGTCACGCTGCAAAAAAAAAATAAAACAGGTTTATCTGGAATCACAGAATGGAATTGACTTTCCGTTTTTAGGCACTTACTAATAAGTAACTCTTTCCACAAAATAAAAGTTTGGGTTTTTTTTTATCGAGTCACAATTGAATAAATGTATGCAGTACATTTAGTTCTTTGAGTTTTTTTCTCTAGTATTTTAGTAATTAAAATACCTTTTGAATTGAGATTACCTTTTTCTCCGTGACGTTTTACTGTATTATCCGTTATTCAGTGACAACTTCAAGAAAAAAATCCTTTCCTTGAATTTTAGTTTTAGCTGTGGTATTTCCTTTTAGTACCGACGTCAACCAAAACATTGATTAAAAAGTCCTTTAGTTGTTGTTTTGTTTACGGAGAACAGTAATTAGAATCCACTGGTGAACTTTTTTCGTAGGTTACTTCCTTGCTTTTCGTAATACGGGTCTGACCTGTCGTTTTTGCGACAGAACAAAGTTCGCTTTTCGTTTGCAAGTTGGTCCTTTAGTAAGATTTGTCGTGTAGCGACAAAACAAAAATTCACTTTTACATTCGTTTGCAAGTCGGATTCCCATAAACGGCGTAAATTGTCGCTTTTGCCACGTTAGAGTTTTTTTTTTCACTTAAGTTGAAACTTATCTTTTGCGTAAAATCCGTTTGCTCATCAACACTTTGCATTCCTTAAAAAAAATGGTCAACCTTTGCGTTGTACTTTTTTTTTTAAATAGTTCTTCGTCAAACTTTTATATTTGACGCTTCATATCTCGTCGCCAACTGTTGTGGTTGCAAGGTTGAACAATAATTAGTAAGGAAATACAATGAAGACGCAAACAACAAGATAACGCAATAATAAGTGTATTAAAGAAAAGGTATATTTACAATATGTACAAATGACGGTGTCGAGTCAGAGAGTCTTAGTGGGAGGACATGTACGCTCTTCGGCGTCACTTCCGGTGGCATTTGAGTAAGACACACCAAGGTAAACCTAGGCTTGCCATTTATAGTGTTATGTTATTCGCATATGCAAATAAGTGGTTGCCACCACAACACTATCCAAGAAAGAGGGGATAGTGGTAGATTAACCAGTGCAGATGTGACAACAATAGTCCATGCATGGGCGAATGGTGTCCTTGCAGAGGTGCAGGATACTCTTAGTTGTGAGTAGACTTCTAGCTCGATGAAGAGGAACCTACTTCTTTGCAGCAGCCTTCACAATGTCTTCAATGTATTTGTTCCAGTTTATAATGAATGTTAAGCCAAGGAGTTGGAAAGAAAGAATTCTCAGGTAATAATGTTCCTTTTATAACATTTGTTATATTATCCTGGTCACTTCCTGTACATCTTTCTATTGTAAAAAAAATACCAACAATTTTCCCTTAGTCGTTTGTTGGCTGCACAATATCCAGACTTTTTACTCTTTTAGATGAAATCTTCTATAAGAAACAAGTTTTAATTTATTAAAAGAAAAAGTAATTAAACAAAGAAAACAGGTACAAGTATTAACAAGGAATTTATTTTCAAAATACATGATATGCTATAGAATCGCTTCCCTCATTGCAGTAAAAAAAGAAAACAAGTGGAATGGGACACAAAAAGATCTTAATTTTTAAAGTATCTAGCAAGTTAAAGATGTTTAGTGGATCTAAAATTGTTTATTTGAAACGATTCAATATACGTAAGAAAAAAAATTAGGAAGCAAGAGTGATACTATAAAATCAACGAATTGATCCTATCCAACATTTCAATGAGAGTTTCCAATTTTTTTACAATACAATAACGTATAATTAAGACAATTTTATAAAACATGTGGTTAAGCAAGCGAAAATATGCAAATTTCATATTCTATATAAATAAAATAGTAGACATATGTGGGTGTAAATATCTAACAGGTAAACGTGGCGTCTTTGGCACTGCGCCCTTCGCCAAACCGGAAGTGTCGAAGGTTTAACTTACGGCTAGTTAATCGAAAAGAGGGGATGGCTTTTGAAAATATCGGCGAAAAAAGCGACCCCTCCCTGTAGTAAAGTGTTCAGTTAAGGGTGACGGAATTAATGTCTTTGGCCAATGTTTCGTTATTTGTCGTCCGAAGAGTCGGGCTACAATATGATACTAATCTCGCGAAAGTCCGTCGCGTCTGTTGAAAGTTTTGCGATAAATACATACATACATTTAAACACAAAGGTGAGATTTATTTTGTAGATGAATACTTACTTCTTGGGAAATGTAGGGAATTACTTTTCTATATTAATTTAACGTGAAATGAGCAACACTTTTGGGGCAATTAGTTTGTTTTTGGAGGATGGGTAACTACCCTATCAGTGGGTGCTTATTTTGCGTTAAATTTATGTAGAAAAGTGTTTACACACACTTTATGTATTAAATCTATCTCAAGGAGAGAAATAACTTGGCACTAACTCTTCTTAAATAAATCAAACGTTCAAATCACTACACACTCCCCCCCTCTCTCTCTCTCTCTCTCTCTCTCTCTATCTATCTATCTATCTATCTATCTATCTTCCTTACTTGGCAATATGTCGATTTATATGCAAATCATCTCAGCAATAAAAAGAGCTACAACGTTGAAAACTAACGCTGAAAATTAAATTGATTGTTTACATAAAAACATAATTCTAATGGGAGCTAATCTATAAACAATATTCGTAATTAAAACAAAATACACGTACATATATTAAAAATGATGTTGAGTCAAGCGGGATGTGATGAAAGGACTATAACATTTTTTTTACAATTTGCAAATTATTTTCACTTAAAAAAATAAATTTTATTTCAATCAATCAAACTATAGAAATACCTACGAAAAGTAAAGAAATCCCATTCTTTTGCGATTAAAATTTACAAGAAATCATTAAAAAAATATTTGTAAATAAAATATTTGTGACTAAATAATTCCAAGTGTAATACTATCATGGAAATATGATTTTTAAGTTTATTTTCAAATAATTAATAAAAAAAAAATATTCAGTATGCGCACTTTACAAATCAGTCAGAGGAGTACATATGCTTTTCGAATGGTGTTATTCTTGCTTCTCACCAAATTCATTTAATTATACCTCATAAAATTGACCTTACGTTTTACTATGGCTTACTCTATCTACATCATCTTTTAATTGTTTTATTTATTAAATGAATCGTAATAAATGTTTTTTTTTTACTAAAATATAGTTTAAGTAAAATAAGTTTTTTGTGGGTATTGTTCAAACCAATTTAGGTGACTGAAATAGGATTTGACCAATATTTAAATAATCTATGATAAAAAAAGAAGAATTAAACTAAACGCTTTTAAGTAACTTTGATATCTGAAGTCAAAAAATCAGTTACTTTAAGGAAAAAAGACCACACGAACAGAAAATATCAAATAGTTTAACCCTTCCATTTTTTATCATAAATTATTTAAATATTGGTCAAATTCTAGTTCAGTCACCTAAATTTGTTTCGACATTATTCATAACTAATTTATTTTTCTTAAACTATATTTTAGTAAAACATTGTTTTTTTTTAAACATTCAATGAAAGTCAGGTAGATTCCACGATTATATTATACCAGAGCTGTTTAAACTGAAACACACTTATCACAATATACTCATGTGGATCTATATACAAAAAATAGCTTGTTTAACGTTGTGATATATTTTCATTCTATTGAGGCCAGGCGAAAACGCTGACCCCATAATTTTATTATACCATCTGTCTTCAAACTGAAACGTACTTATCAATGTATACTTTCGCTGATAAATATCACAAGTTAAATTTTGCGGCATATTTCCATTGTATGGAGGCCAGACGCGAACGCAAACCGCATTATTTTATTTTACTATACATGATCAAGCTAAAACATACTTAACAATATATTCTTATGCGTATCTATATGAAAACCCTTGTAAAAGTTTATTTTATTTTATCCATTCTTTCGGGGGGGGGGCGTACGCAGACCCCACAAGTTTACATAACTACCACTGTTCAAAATGTAACACAGACTCATTTTGGATCCTTCATACCTATTATGTCATTGTATGTGGCCAGTTTCGTATAATAATAAATCATATAAAAGTCTATTTGTGTACAGACATTCAGCTTTATTATATAGATATTAGTAGGTCATAAAATACACTTTAATATTATATTTTTATTTAAACAGATTTCATATTTGTTATTATAGAGCCAATTTTTTTTTCTCTATTTCCAAATTATTTTCACATAAAAATAAATTTTAATTCGATCAATCAAACTATAAAAATATCTGCGAAAATTAAAGAAATTCCATTCTTTTGGGGGAAAAAATTACAAGAAATGTTATTATTTATTTATATTGTATCTAATAGATATTAGTGAATTCAAAATAAAAAAAGAATATTACCTGAGTGTCATCATCGGCAGTCGAAACTGGCACAGATACCTTTCCAGCGTTGTTCTTTACTATCTGAGCTAATAATAGATTGGAATAATGACCTTAAATGTTAACCTACTTCATTGTATATTTGCGAATGCTTCAGAGATTACGTTTTGTCGACTTAATTTTACCAAAGCTCAATTTTGTCTTATTTTAACCACTTAGCTGCTCAGCTATTTTCCGGCTAAAAACTAAACTGAATTTGTTCCACTGGTCTGAATTCACTATATATAATTTTTTAAGACTATAGACCAAACCTGTACAAGAGGAAAGAAGAGAATCTCAATTTAATAGATTTTATGCAATTGTTCACAATATACTATCCTTTAATCACCCATAATAGAATAATGACTTTGTTCCTATCCCAATGAATATAATTTATGAAGATGAAAAAGATTTTCTTTAATAACATTATTTGTTTGTTTTTTAAAAAAGAATGGTTCTCTTATTCCGTTAAGGTTGATTAACCTAGCCGTAGAATTGTTAAAATCGACGTTGCGGTACTCTAATAACAGAAAAGTACCCTTGGGTTTGTGTTTGTATACTCTGTCGGTAACAGACACACACACACACACACACACACACACACACACACACACACACACATATATATATATATATATATATATATATATATATATATATATATATATATATATTTATACTCTTATTATACACACATTATTAATTTCATATGTGCATATGTCTCAGTGGAGTCCCAATTCAGGGACAACACTTCATCAGACCAAAAAAGAATCGATATTCTTTTTTGGTCCGATGATCATATCGATTCTTCTGGGGTCTGATGAAGTGTTGTTCCTGAATTGGGACTACAGTGAAACATGTATGTACATATGTAACCAATAATGTTTGTATAAAAACAGACTATATACCAGCTCTGTTTTGCATTAAGCATTCTTTAATAATTACGCGAGTTTTATTGGACTTATACCGAGGAAACCCATCGATATAACCGGTATAATATATATATATATATATATATATATATATATATATATATATATATATATATATATATATATATACATATATATAACTACTTCATTTACTCACGTAAGTTAATATACGAAAGTATAATTTTATGCGTAAACTTTAAGTATTTACTTCAACAGTGCTCAATACGTAGGTAGAGCTAATTAGTAAGCTATAAAATATATATGGCGATTAAGCTACACTGAATATTTCGCGTTTCATCCACTCTAGGATTCTTCAGGCTTATGCGAGAAAATTCTCGCATAAGCCTGAAGAATCCTAGAGTGGATGAAACGCGGAATATTCAGTGTAGCTTAATCACCATATATATTTTATAACTTACTATATACATATACATATATATATATATGTATATATATATGTATATATATATATATATATATATATATAGTCTTTGAAGTTTTTAAACTTTAAAACTATATAAAAGAATATTTTTTATCATTCGTTAAAAAAACATCTAGTCAGTAAGTTATTTAATCACCTGCAATCACTGCATCAACTCGCTCTCGAATTTACTATAGTGGCAATAATTTAATTTTCAAGGGATCATTAGTTGTTTACCATGAAACACTGTTTCGGGGATTTAAAAACAAAACAGTATATTACATCATGGCTAATATATATATATATATATATATATATATATATATATATATATATATTAGCGGCAGAGTTTACAAACATAAACCTAAGGGTATTTATACATGAGTATGCGGGTGTTTATTCAGTTTTTCTTTTGGTGAGTATGTAACGATTTCGGTGACATATGTTTTCCCTCTCTCTCTCTCTTCAGACATTTCTTTCTTCCCATATTTACTCCTCATTTTATTTTATTGTTTACATTTTTCTTATTTCTCTCTCCAACGATCTGAGGAAGTGTGTACAGTGCCAAGCAAGCGAGCAACACGTAAAGAATTTTAATAAAAATCTCAACATTATGTAAATGGTTGCCCGACGTCGACCGGGGTAATATTGTCCGGAGATTACGACATTACAGAAGAAAATTCATTACGTAAATGTATTGTAATTTTTAAATGTGCTGATTTTGGAACCAAATTTATTTAGGGTCTTAGTGACCTTTCAACCGATTTTCAACTGATCTATGATGGCTAATAAGAAATTTCGACGCCGTTAAATACATAACTGACACCTGTTTGTTTTTGTTTTTTTCGATTTTCCCATCTTCTCTTCCTAAGAATGTAAGATAAAAGGGAGGGAGAACATAAGCGAACGAAACTTACACAGCTTCGTTCGCTAGTGCTCTCTATGATAAATACTTATTTTTGTTTACTTTCTTCTTGTCAGGTTTGTTAGATAAGGCTATGTTGATGACGGAAAAAAATTAAAATGACGAATAAAATTAAACATTAAACTTAATAAGATACTAGCAATGAGACTCAACGTTGCCCTGGATTGAATGAGGGTCAACGAATTTTCCACACTTCAAATACTTTATTGTTATTAAAATCAGTGAAATATCATTTTTTTTTCTATCAAATCGATTAGTTGCTTGGGTCAGTCAGGAACAAATCGCGATTTTCAAGGAGAAAGCGTCACATGCCTCCTCGTAGTGACTTAGTCCACAATATACTGTAATATGTTGTCTACATTGTACTGTGGAGAACCTATTGTCGATTACACACACACACACACACACACACACACACACACACACACACACACATATATATATATATATATATATATATATATAATAGCAATATTTAGGAAAAGAAGTTCACACTCGTCTGATCTTTTTAACAGTTAAATCTAAAATTGTTATCGGGCGTTTCAAACAGTGAATATGACACACTCGTTCAACAGACGCCAAAAAGTTGTAATCGGACAAACAGACATCATTTTGACTTAACTCTAAATAGCTCAAGCCATATTAAAGATTATCACTAGCATAAGAAAAAGGAGAAAAAAAACTAAAACAAAAGAGAAAACTGCCCGATTTCCTAGATGAATATTTTACTATCCGTAAATTTGAAAGGAAAAAAATCATTTTTTTATTTTTTAATAAATAAAAATATTTATTAAAAACAACTTCACACTCGTCTGCTTTCCTAACCGCAAAAACTTGGATTGTCATCGAGTTTTTCAAACAGAGAATTCTTTAATGTATAGAGATATACAAGTTAGAAAAGCATTTCATCCAAGGTATGAAAATTGTTAAACAAAATGTTTTTACTATAGGCTTTGAAAATAAAAAAAAATCATTGAAAATTTTATATCTATATCATTAATTGCTAGATGAAAGATAATGTTTTTAAATTGCAACAAAATGTGCATTACTTAAAATAAATCCAAGGTAATTTTTGGATTCAATTTAAATTAAAGTTTTATACCTTACTTTGTAAAATTTATAAAAGTGCACTTTGAAAATAAATAAATTTCAAATTGAATCTTGTACCTTTATTTTTAAAGCCTATAGTAAAAACATTTTGTTTAACAATTTTCATGCCTTGGATGAAATGCTTTTCTAACTTGTATCTTATCTTTTTAAGATTATATTTTAAAACTCTCCTTCTCTCTATTTCAGTTTGTATTTCTCCTCACACCACAACTGATTTTTGCAACCCCTCTTTGTATTATTACAGGTCTGAATAGTCTCTCTGTTTCAGCTTGTATTTCTCCTCACACCACAACTCATTTTTGCAACCCCCTCTTTGTAATATATGTCTGAATAATGAGAAAATCTGATTTTTTTTTAAATAACTTTTTTAGATTAAATTTTTTAAAACTTCTTTCAGAATAGAAAATCTTTAAAATTTGATGGGGAACATATTCCATATAGGTTTCATTAACAAATATTCAGTACATGACGAGAAAAATAGTGATAAAAATTTCAAAAGAATTCTATAACTGGTTACGATCTGTAGTAGTTTTCGCCAGCGAAAGTCTTTGTTATTATTATTATTATTATTATTATTATTATTATTATTATTATTATTATTATTATTATTATTATTTAAAACATTTTGTGCCCTGCTCTTTCGCGCGAGGACTAATATACATATATGTTTGTGTGTGCGTGTCTGTGTGTGTGTGCCTAATTCAATGTTTTATGAAAGAGTTGGTTTTGACTAAAGGTCACACAAGTTGCTGACCATTCCAATTCAAAAATATTGGAAGGGTCATATTCAGATAGCTCTTGACCTCATTCGCTATAACCGTACCCCTACTGCTGCTAACCCTGCCTTCCCAGCACTCATGTTCCCATCATTCACACTAAATTAGACCGAAGTACCGGTTGAAATCATCTGCCTTTGAAAGAAACATTTTCGTTATATTTCGAAATACTTTTTGCATTCCTATACGTCAACACATAGGAAATAAATACAGAAAAGATATAAACATTTATATATCTTTCGTATTGATATTTTATCCATATATATATATATATATATATATATATATATATATATGTATATATATATAGTAAAAAGAAGCTTTGAATAAAAAAAAAAAGCAAAAATAAAAATAAAGAATGCCGTTTAAACTCCCGGAAAAAAGTTAATTTTAACTTATCGCAAACTTAGCACCTACATAATCCGACTTCTAAAAAGTTTATAATGACCATTTATATAAGGATGAAAAAAAGGCATTAACTAAAGTTGTTAAATATAAATGGTCTTATCACTTGCATAATCCGATTTCGCAAATGTCTTCAATTTTAAAACAGAATTTAACTACATAAGGATTAAAAGAGAAAAACCTTAACTAAAATTTTGTAAATAGAAAACGAAGATCATCAGCTGCTTACCATGTAGCTGTTTCGGCGATTTAAAACCAGGACAGCTGTTAATACATGGCTCTCCAGTGGATAATACCACTTCCCCAATAAAAAATGTAAAATAATACGGTTATTATTTTTACTAACACATGAAAAGAAAATAGACAAATCAAATGAAAAATAAAAAGATAAATAAACTATTAATAAGTAAGTTTTAGATTACAAGATCACTTATATATATATATATATATATATATATATATATATATATATATATATATATATATTGTGAATAAAGGTTTAAAATGCAAAAGTCTAATTCCATGATTCAGTTTTGGTCTGAGTAAAAACCTTTATATCCCTGTCTTTTCAAAGAGTCTAATGTCGATTTCATACACCAGGCTTTTTTGTTTTGTAGTGATAAAGTTTTATCGATGCTATATCGTAAATTTCATTGCAATTGCTTGTATGATCTCCTGTTAACTTTTCCAAAAAAACCGTCTACCTACAACCACTATCAACAAGTTTTCAATTCTCTATCTGCGCCTAAATCTAAACGAAAATTTCATAAAGAAAGATCCTGTCCTAGAACTGCTCGCCTATGAAACTTTCGCTAGACTGTTTTCCAACTGAGTACAATATGGTTGTTTTCAAGTCCAATGTAAACAAGTACTTGTTGAGCCGCCTTCTATAATAACCAACTTCAACCCAATTTCCACCACTAATTTCCACTTCGCTGTGGTCTCAGTGACCACAGTGCACTCATTGACCCTAATCCTTAAGTAGCCTTCGGGCCTTGATAAGTAATGACCTCTGTTAAAAAAAAAACATTTTTGTTGTGAGGTTGATTAAGGACTGTCCCTGTTTTAATCGGATGTTTACGATTTTCGATACTTATTGGAGGTATTACGATACAAAACCTATTTAAAAACACTCCCAATACATTTGTGTAAACTTTTAAAAAACCCTGCCCAGTCGTTTCAGGATCCATAAGGAACGAACTCACACACACGGATGCATACAAAGTGCTTTTTAAATATAAGTAAGGCGATTCAATTTTTATTTCTTTTTAAGAACACGGAATAATATTTGAGATAGTAATATTGGGAAACACTAATCTTTTTCAAACAAGTGAAGCATGCATTGTCCCCTGTGAGTGCACAGTGAACGAGGCATAAAAAAATGACTAAGTTCAGCATTGCCCCCCCTCATTTAGCCCCAAAGTCCCAAGGGGGCGTCAAATCCTGGTGAAAATGAACAAACAGTGCAGTTTTACGCCTTAACATATGTAAATTTGAGTTCTGCACCATACAAAAAGAAAATTACTAAGTCCACCATTTCTCCCCCCACTTAGCTACAAAAGCTCCTCAAGACCAATAAAGCTATTTTAACAGGTAAATATATAAGGTAAATTTATTTTTATTCATATATAAAAAGATCATGTTATAACATTGTTACACCTTAAATATTGCCTATGTGGTAGCATTTAAAATATTGTCTATACGATTACATATAGAATATTGCCTATAACTGCAATTACCACACATATTAGGATGATGATTAAAGATTCTCAGAGATACCTAATACTTAGACTCAGAAAATAATGCAAACATAGAATTCGAACCCAAGACGAAAATATTTTTTGTTGAATTTACATGAACAGTTGTTGTGAAGAGAGAGGTGTCTGATTGAAGAAACTGTTTATTATCCGTTTTTCTAGTTTATCTCTTTCCCATTTTTCTATCTGTATCTGATTCCTGTTATCTTAATGACATGATTTTTAGCCACGCATGCACGGATTTCCCTTTTTTCTTTATCCTCAACAATAACAACGCATAGACACCATTCCCACCGCCGGAAGTGGATATGATAACAACCGTACATCCGTTTTACGTCATTCGTGACGATTGACCAATCGGCTTTATGGAAGTTGGGTGGTGATTTTTTTTCACACTATTTTGACTAGGCCTTGTCCTATAACCCCCCCCCCCCAAAAAAAACATGGTTATCATTATCTTTTTTGGTAAAGTTCTTTATGTTAGAAAAATAACATGCCGGCATCTTCGTTATTTCATCTTAAGCAGCTTTAATCAAGAAAGAGCTAAAAGAACAAAAATGCTCATCCATTTAAGTTTTCAGAACAACAACAAAAAAAAAAAAATCGGTGACAAATCGTAAATTTACATTCTGTAGTTGTTTTTCGATAAATTTCAGAAATGAAACATTAAAAATCACTACTCCTATCAGCCTCTTACAACTTTTAATAATCTATCTATCTATCTATCTATCTATCTCTCAATATATATATATATATATATATATATATATATATATATATATATATATATATGTATATATTCTCACCATTATAATTCTGGACCTAATATATAGTAATCCACGTACAGTACTGTTTCGCTGTATCACAATTCATCAGTGCGGCTATAAAAGCAACTACATCAAGCCAAGATCGGAACTCAATCGCCCGAACGACAGTCAAGGCTTCTCACCATTATGCTTTCGGCTGCTGCTACGCAGGTAGTGAATTAACAATGTTCTGCCATCGTCCAAATGTCTAAGCTCGATTTGTTTACACAAACAGCATCGCTTAATAAACGCCTGTGGAACTCTGTCCGTCTGCCTGCTTCCCACCGGACTACAACTTGGATGTGTTCAAGTCCAATGTTAACCAATTCCTAATGAACCGTCCCCTTAAGTAAACACTTCATCAAATCTCCACACTAACGTAATGTACTTGCAATAACCCTTATCCCTGGGTGGCTTCCGGGCCTTAATAAGTGGTGATCACTGTGTAAAAAAAAAATGTATTCGGATCGACAAAAAATTGTATGTTCAGCTTCAGTATTATGGAAATCCAATACCATTACCACAGTGGTTTGTGAGTGGTCTCAATGCTAAACTTACGTGGTATAGTATGCTGAGAAAGCTCCCTTCTTAAATTCAAAACTGTTGTAATAGAACATCCAAACTCCATATTAAAAGAACTACAAAAAATTCAAAATTTTAAACCTCATTTTCTATTGAACTAATAAGATATTCTTTATTATTGTGCTATACGTTTCCTCAAGCATTTAAGCAAATACCATGTCCATCATTTTTTTTAAGTAGGCAACACCACATTATCAAGGCCCAGAGGCCACTCAAGGATAAGGGTTAAAGAGTGTACAGTAGAAATTGGACAATATAGTAATCATTAGTAATGAAAATTTGGTAAACTTGATAACTTATATGGAATGGCTTATCAAGAACTTATTTACTTTAGACTTGAACACAATCATGTTGTAGTCAGCTGGAAAGCAGGAAATCGGAAGACAATTCCACAGGCGTGCAGTTCTAAGAAAGAAGCTTTGTTCATGGAATCTACGTTTAGGTTTAGGCACAGATAAAGAGTGGGGGGAATTATTGATAGTGTTTACAGCTAGACGAGTGTTTCTTGTGAAAGTTTGGCGAGGGGGACCATAGATTGAAGGTCAGTCGAACACTTTCCATGAAAATAACAAAATTTTCTTTAGAAAAACAACAAAGACGCGATGTAGAATCTATCACTGCTGCAAAATATCTCTTGGGAAAAGGTAAACTTTCTCGGGGTTATATCTTAATGTTGGATGAGATGTATCTTCAAAAGGGAACTCATTTCCATGGTGGAAAGTATGTTAGTGCGGATGAAAATGATAATTTGTATAAAAGGATAATGGTATTCATGATCTCAGGTTTGAAGGAGACAGTACTAACTATGGGTAAAGTGTGTCCTTTATGGACTGTTATTCGGGACTAGGTTTCTCATGAGTTAACTGATCGCCTTGCACAGGTTTTAAATGCAGGATTTAATATAAGAGCTGTAGTTGCAGGCAACCATCTTGCAAATGTACACGCCTATACAATTTTATCAAGCAAATTTGAAGGAGATAAAAAACATTTTTATTATTTTTCCAAATTCTCCCTCACCCCACCCCAATTTTTCTCTTCTTTAACACTGTTCACTTGTTGAAGAATATTCGAAATAAAAGAAAGTTTTAATTTCAATATTTCGGACCTTCATCAATGTTCTCAGTTATGCATTTATACTTGGTCTGATATACATTACGTATTTGAGGAAAACAGAGTTTTGGATGCTATATCACTAAAAGTGTCAAAACTAACTTTCAAGGAATTACATCCCAGTGACAATATGCAAAATGTCAATTTGGCTATTGCTGTCTTACACGAGACAACAATTGCTACTTGTAAAAGACACTTTCCGGAGCATACTGACATTGAAAATTTTCTGAAATTTATTTGGAGCTGGTTGACAATAGTCAATTCCAATCAAGCATTTCCCCTTATTGTTTTTTAATAATACTGTTACTGCAAATAATGGTAAAATAAACCTTTACCAAAACTTTTCTAACTGAATTGTGTCATGGTAAAAAAAAAACATCTGACTTTTCACTTGCTGCACAGATTAGCAAAGCATCTGTCACAACTTTAAGAACACAACCAATGTTTATGAAAGAACTGCTAGATGATGAGCAAGAATATATCCTCATTCATATTCAAAGTAATCTTTTGGAAAATCGATTTTCACAGCATCGTCAAATAAATGGAGGGATATTTTTAGTGAGCCTTCGTGAGATTTATAACAGTGAAAACATTTTAATCTCTAAATCTCTTTTAAAATAAAATATTAACGTTTTGGAGGAAGATTAAATCCACTGCCAGGAAAATGAGAATTCTTAATATTTTGTCCAAACACGAATCACAAATAAATAAACTTTGTTTATAATCTGAGAGCAAAAATTGTTGATTGTGTTGCAAAAAAAAAACTTTTGAAACGTTTTAACTGTAATATTTTTTCTATTTTTATTATTGGCAATGATATAGAAGTCACTGAGAATCATTGCCTTAATTTATTATCTCGAAGAGGTTTTACTATTCCATCACATTGCTGAATTTGTTTGTTCATGCTTTGCAATTTTAATTTTTTCTCATCAATTTTTTTGAAAAATATGGACGATGTACAACCAGGAAGTCTGCAGAAATAATTTTTAAAACTTATTCCCCAAAATGTGTACTTACATGTGAGGAGCGAGTTGAAAAAGTTTAAGAATTCGCAACAGAAATTTTTATAAATATATTCTATAACAAGCAGAAAATTTATTCGGATAACATTATAAAACAATCGTTAAAATATTTAAAAAAAAACGGTCGAAATGTAATTAAAATCCAATATTGAACATTTCAGTTTTTATTCTATTTTCGATATTTCCTGAATGACTTGTGATTTATAAAGATTCTTAATTTTTTCTGTTGAGAAAAAATTGCCATTTACTGACTTTACAATATTGTGGCAGAATGCGAAACAATTTATTTGGCTTTCAATATTTATATTCATGTTCTTTGTGAATACTTTGATATTCCTCAATAAAAAGATGTTCTAATAGAATCTTTAAAAGAAAATAATCTGTTAAAGTCTATTCAGATAGCTTTTTTTTCATATTTTTAAGCAAGTTAATCATTGGAAAGGTCAGGGAAGACAATTATAAAACTGATCTGCTATTTTACTTGTGTATTATAATTAAATAAAAGCCAAAATACATTTAACCACAACCTATTAATATTAATTAAAGAAAACATTTCACTTTAAACCGATTGATTTTTAAAAATGTAGGTAAAATGCATTTAAGAAATCTTTCAGAGTTATTTTCCTTGTTCTTTTTGATTTTGTTTTTTTTATTTGTTTTCTTTTTTTAACGTTTAAAAAAGTTTACAATTCCGTAACAAGATCGCGAGTTTGACATAAAGAATGAAATACCAAAATTTGCACTGACGAAGGTCGGATATTATGAGGGTTAAAACGTTGTGTACACTACTACTACTACTACTACTACTAATAATAATAATAATAATAATAATAATAATAATAATGATAATAATAATAATAATAATAATAATCAAAATAATACATTTATAATACGCTGCTAGTTTCTTCCTTAAAGGCCAAATTCGGAAAATGTGATTTTAAAAAGTCCAGTCTAGAAACTTTAAACAGGAATATTAGAATTACCTGCCCTTGATGTAGTTTCATTTTCGAATATCAGTATAATGATACATAGTCATTTTTCTAACGGTTTGATAAAGGAACTCGTAATAATTCCGATGTGTAGCGATTCTTCACGAAAGAAGTCAGCGAAACCGTATGTAAAAAATGTGAAACATTCGCAAGAATCAATGAAAATCGCATTGTCTCTCAAGAGATTCTAGATTTAAGAAGTAAATTAAAGGCAGTCTCTTACAATATGACTTTTTAAAATTTATATTAAATTATGAGGCACAATATTACCGTCTGAGTATTAATTTGTATTAATTAGTTTATCTTACATAAGTTTGTTCTTGAATATAGAATAGACAATATTTTCATAGAAACGTTACTAGATTAGTTAATAGATAGAAAAAAAAAACAATACACGTAGTTAATATAACTACGTGTATTGTTTTTTTTTTTTCTACCCGAAAAACTACTTTTGCGCTATCAGCTCGTTCAAAAAATATTTGTTGATTAAATATATTTTTCAATCCGTGGAATTTCCACGGGCCCTTCTCGATGATAAAGAGTTTTTGTAATAATTGTATTATAATAACTGCATAAACATGCGTTTTATAGATTTAAATGTACACGGGTACATGATAGCTTAATCTGAATTAATAAATACAACATTCGGGGACATATCCCGAACTTATTGTAAATTTAAAACATTCTGTTTCAATTGAAATCACCATTATACAATGAACAAGACATTTTATTTGGATACAATATCAGTGGCACAATTAACTGTGTAATGGTTTTGTAAAAATACATTTTGTTAATTTACAATTATTATCAAGTTTTAATTGAATAATTGATTTGATTTTAATATAAAATAGTTCCATATTTTTTAATTTCCGCAGAAATGTATATAATTATAAAATTAAAATGACCTTGTAACGATATATGTAACCCACTTTCCGGTTTACGACCACCGGTTGCGCATACACGCGCATAAACATTACCCCATAACAACGTAAACAAATAAACACAAATCGCTTCTTTTGCAGATTTTGACCTGCGAACTGAAATATTAACGTTATTATTTCAAAATTATTATTTAACATTGGAAGAGTGGGGTTTAAAATTACTTTCACGTAATACAGAAATGAACGATGTAAAAAAAAAAAGCAGATATATCAAAATTTGAATTTAACTATAATATGTATTATGGTATCTTTTCAGTGCACATTTACCTATAAGTATGGCCAATCACTTATAATTCAGTAAGTGTATTTTTTTTCAAAAATAATCAATTATAATAAACAGAACGACTCATAGAAATCTGTCTATATTCTTTTTTTATTTTAATATACTTTCATAGAAATGTTTCTGTTATGTAAAAAAAAAAACTATTTTCTTTACGTCACAAGTGTCACGCTCATACATGAATTCCATAGCTAAGATAACATACTGACCCAACGGGTCACGGGTAGTCTAGTATTTATTATCAGTGATTAAGTGTTTTTTTTTCTTTTTTTTTTGGGGGGGGGAAGCCGACTTCATTTTCAACAAGCTGTAATCTACAATAAAGAAAATTTATTCTTTTTCTTTAAGGTAACATCTACAAAGAATTAGATTTGTATACGAAATTACTATACGTTTATGTTCATTTAGCTATGATCCTATATATACTTTCTGTGTATTGATATTCATGTTAAAAAGGCGTATATATAGGCACATACTCAAATAAGACTATCAGCCCCCCCCACATATATTACTACTTTACTCTGTAGATCCTACGACATGTATTAGTTTAAAGTTGTTAGCAGCTGTCCTGTCAGATCCAAGTTATGTGTATTGGTATTCATATTAAAAAAACTTTATTTTTCTATTAATTTAAAAAGAAAATACAACTTTGTTATATATGGGTCGTGGAATTGCATTCATCTGCAAAAGATCTAGCTAATTTGCATATTCTTTTAAACAATCATTTTAATTAATTCTCTATTAGTTTGTTCGGCTTTCTTATAACGTGATCATCTTTAGTTAAGTATTACGTGTAATTATATTCATGCAGATATTCTACATAATTTATACTTGCGTAATATTTGAGTAAAAATGTTATAGTAAACACAAACCTCTTTCTATAAATATTTATGTATACGTATATATTTTGTTCAAAAACGTTTGCTACTATACTTTTCTGTCGTTTTTTTTGATTACTGACATAAAACTTGATATATAGGATATTCGAACCCATGCGAAACCTTATATTTGGGTTTTAGCCGGAGAAAATTGATAAAAAAAAATACTGAAAATAAAAGAAATGGAAGTTGTCAGATGAAGGTCGAACGACGGCATTACCAATATGTATGCTTTACGTAAGAGCAATAAGTTCATGTTTGAAGCAAATATGTCTTCATAGCTCAGGCATTTACGTCAAAGTAAAAAATAAATCGTAAGCTAAACGTGTTGCTTTCGATTCTCGGTGGTGGCGCACGAGTCATTTTTTTTTTAAACTTTTTAAATCATTACTATAATATTGGGTCCAATATAATATAATAATAAATACGCAATATGCATTCATAACAATATCATATTTGAGCGTATTTCACAACTGGGCAATTCCGGACATTCAAATACTAGTATATCTATATATGTAAATATATGTATCCTGGGTTTATTATCATATAATAAATGGAATATTTATCATTTTAAATTATTGTCCTTAATATTTAAATTCGCAAACTTTATGCAACGATAGTGACCTGACAAAATGAGATTCGGTGTATATAAACCAGAGAAAATGGACATTTTCAAAACAGTTGACATGTTACCAGTTTAGTCCGTAAAATATTATTGGTAAAATATGAATTTTAACAGGAAAAAACGATTGTTTTGATTTAATACTTTAGCTTATTTAAAATAGAACATATCGTATATTTCGATTACATATTTTTCTTGCCGGAATTAAATGCAAAAGATACTGTAATCGATATACAAACAAGACGTTGATTATTACATCAAGGGATACAAATAATACAACAAACATGTCATCATAATACAACAAAGATGTCATATTCCAAAAATCACGAAAGCTACACATCAATTGTTAAATTCTAAAAGGAATGGAATCGTTCTAAGAATTTCCAACCTATATATTTTATACGATATACTATTAATGCAACCATTAAAAGTATAAAAACGCAAAACTATTAAAGAACAACGTTGAACTTTGACCCAACGGATTACTTTGAAAATAATCGAGCAGATTAATGCGGTAAAATTAAGAGAATCGATTGTTTACATTTACAATTTGAAAAGAGCAATCTTCTCATCCTGAATCTGAGTCACGGGACGGGCGATAATCAATGCAAATTCATAGGAAAATTTCGCTGCTAATTATTATACAAAATACAACTTAAGTTTAATTAATACTGGACCTGTGAACACTAACGAATTTCACCAAGCAAAGGAATCTAATAGAACTATTTTTAAACTTACCCTAATCTAATTATAAATTAAACCGTCGTAAACCGGAAATGGGTTACATATATCGTTACAAGGTCATTTTAATTTTATAATTATATAGATTTCTGCGGGAATTAAAAAATATGGAACTATTTTATATTAAAATCAAATCAATTATTCAATTAAAACTTGATAATAATTGTAAATTAACAAAATGTATTTTTACAAAACTATTACACAGTTAATTGTGCCACTGATATTGTATCCAAATAAAATGTCTTGTTCATTGTATAATGGTGATTACAATTGAAACAGAATGTTTTAAATTTACAATAAGTTCGGGAAATGCCCCCGAATGTTGTTAGCGTTAGATTATGGTTAATTTATAATTAGATTAGGGTAAGTGTAAAAATAGTTCTATTAGATTCCTTTGCTTGGTGAAATTCGTTAGTGTTTACAAGTCCAGGAGATTCCCGGTAAAAATCGGAATGGATGACGTTGACCAATTCCATAGCCTTTAAACGGCAAAGCGTTTCAGTTGAAGGAAAGTAAATCAGTACTTTAAAGAATGAGGCGGGTTTGTTGGTGACTTCTCCTCGAAACACTGGAGCTGCCACTGCTGTCTACAGTGAACATCAATTGATCCAGAGCGATCCTAAGTCAAGCACAACAATTGCATATTCAGTCATCATTTACTTTATTCATGTTATCTCTACTGTTCTACGTTGATTATTTACTGTGAGTTATGAGAGAAAGCTAAAAGAGTCTAGTAGTAACTTTATGTTAAATTTTTACTTTGTCAGATGAACATGTGCGTTGGGAAATTACATACTCCTGGGGGTATGAAATTTCCTAAAGATTCCAGCACAAAATTAATAGGTATTTAACATAAAAAACGTTTTCCCTCTACATATTTTTCCTCTCCTGCCATTTTCTCCTAGTGAATTTATCATTCTTCTATATTTTGTTATTGTTCGCTTTGCCCGGTAGAATCTGGCCATGCCTCTTAATAAATAACGTTTTTAAGTCTCCTCAAGTGCTTATGCTAGTCAAATTGCTTCTCAGCAAACAGCATCAAGACAGTGCTAAAAAAATGGGGTAATGCCATTGTATTCGATACAGTATCCACCTTCTGCATATGTCTGCAGAACTGCTTGATCGACCTACACTCCCACTAGTATCAAACTACCTGGGGCCCAAATTGATCCGGAAATCAAGCGCAGATGTGCTGTTCCCTCAACACCAACTGAAGATGTACCTTCCTCATCAGAACCTGTGCTTTCCACATCAATAGATGACCCACTCTCGCTACTTCGCCTGCAATGACTCAAAGTTCAATGAATAAGGTTATAAAGGATTTTTTTACTGAGAAAGTTGAAACCCATGCTGGCTAGGCCTGAAACAAAAAAATGATGTCCACAGACAAACAGCCATCAAAAGGCAGTACGGCACTGACTTCAAAACGACGAAGAAGAAACAGCAAATAAAAGGAGGATAAGGTATCGAGGGCGAGATCGACATGAAAAACGAAAGGCTCAGAATACCGGTAAGAAGAGGACAGCCAGCTGCTGACACCTCATAGCCAGAAATTGGCACCGAAGAGCTACAAAGAAACAGCGATTACTCAAACCGTGATGGCGACTTTGAATGGGTTCCTTCCAAAGCCAGAAGAACCATTTTTGAATGTGTCTTTTCTGCTATGAACTAACGTTTTTGCAGTTGATTTTTTATCAGAGCCAATTGACGGATGAACCGTCTCTCTGCACCTTTTTCCTTTCCAGCCTATGCTTATTCTCTTCTACTAAATAAATGTGCACTTTACTCATTGGCTTCATTTGTATATTCATTTGTTGATGTTTCCCAAATTATATTGTCGAATGGAATATATGGTATTACCCCATTTTCATATGCATACAATGATTTTTTTACAACTTGTCTACATTTCTGTTAAATTCTATTTGATTTTAGTTTATTGTGTGATAACTGAACTAGTTGTAATCGTTTTTTTTGTCTTTATCAAGAGTTGGTATGCAAGAATCAGAATAAAAAAAGCAAAACATTTAATGGAATTGCCCCAGGCTTCCCTACACAATGAAATGTTCTTGGATACCTATTCCTTAAAAATACTCTACTTTGAGTTGAATATGGATTAATACATTCAGCAAGTCGATCTATTAAAACGACTTTCGTGAATTATTAACGGCTAAACTCTCACATTCATATTACAATCTGCAAAAAAAGAAACGGGTTAAGAAAGAACTTTATGGACAGACGAAAATTATATGAAGATGATGGCGGTGCATTTAAATAAAAAACACTGTTCACATAGTGAAATTTGAAAATATAAGCAAGATGATTTATATATGTTTGATTTTTGTGCCGAGGGTAGTACCAACATACAAATATTTTCGGTTAAAACATATCCTGAAAATCTTGAATGCCCCTACGAATTGGATTTTCCAGCAAGAACATGATTCTAAGCACACTGAAAATATTTCGGGGAAGATATTCATTGCCTCATAAACACTGGATTCTCTATTATTTTCACACACATGCGCTAGACCGGCGTTTATACAGCAGCTATGTACTGGGACGAATACTATCATTAAAAAGAATTTTTAAAAATATACTGTCTCCTAATGTAGACACTTTTCGAAACAAAAATTCGAATTTTTAAATAAATAAATATGTTTATTTAAAAAGAAAACGTGTCAAATAACAGTGCAGTCTATTATTTTAAACATAATAACACACATAAACACACACTTTCTTGGGTTTATATAATTGAAAATTCAGTAATCGTTCATCTACCAATAATTTTTAAGCCAAAAAGAGATGCCTTAAACTGTAAGCTACAAAATTATCATATTTCATAATTGAGCATTCATATTTTGTTTTAACAAAATCCAAGATATCAAGGAATGGATTGATAGCAACAAATAGTGAATTTCATCGTTAGTTACAATTGTTTCAAGACTATTCGGATAAATTCTCGACAGAGGTAACCTTTCTAGGGCAATTGCTCTTGACATATCAAAGGCCTTTGATAGGGTATGGCATAAAGGTTTACTTCACAAGATCTCCAGCTATGGTATAGCTGGAAATGTCTTCTCAATTATTAAATCATTTCTCTCTGATAGGTTCATAAGAGTAGTAGTTGATGGGCAAAAATCAGAAGCTCACAGTATAAATGCTGGAGTCCCTCAGGGGTTCATCCTGGGCCCAACTCTTTTCCTGCTCTACATTAATGATCTTCCAAATCACATCCTTACATCATTCGTAGACATTTTTGCTGACGACACTACCATCTATGGTAGCACATCTAAGACAGTAAACGACCAAGTTCTCTCCGATTCTCTCTCCTCTGATCTTGATCACGTTGTACAATGGGAAAAGGAGTGGCTGGTTACTTTTAATGCATCTAAAACCAAGCTTCTATCTTTACATCATCAACGTTCTGATCCACATCTGGCATCAATTAAAATGAATGGTTCTCGTCTTGGGGAGGCCTCAAGTTTTGACAGGCTTTTGGGCTTGACCTTTACTCCTGATCTTAAATGGAATACGTACATCAAATCTGTTGCCAAGGCCGCTGGAAAAATGGTAAGATCGTTCTATCGATCCATTAGATATCTCACTGCTGATGCAATTATCTATCTATATAAGAGCCAGATACGTCCAAGGATGGAGCTGTTAGAAAAGACTTGTCCTGCCTTGATAGGATTCAAAATAGACTTCGTGGCCTGGTGGGAGATGTCCTTTTCTCTTCGCTGCAACCTCTATCTCACAGAAGAGATGTTGCGAGTTTGTCTCTGCTTTATCGTTATTTTCATGGAAAGTGTTCAACTGAGCTTCAATCTATGGTCCCCCCTCGCCAAACTTTCACAAGAAACACTAGACTAGCTGAAAACGTTATCAATAATTTTCCCCACTCTTTATCTGTACCTAAACCTAAACATAGATTCCATGATCAAAGCTTCTTTCTTAGAACTGCACGCCTGTGGAATTGTCTTCCGTTTTCCTGCTTTCCAGCTGTCTATAATATGGTTGTCTTCAAGTCCAACGTGAACAAGTTTCTGATGAGCCGTTCCACTTAAATTAACAAATTTACCGAACTTCCATTACTATTGATTACTATATTGTCCTTTTGACTACTCTACACTCTCTAACCCTTATCCTTGAGTGGCCTATCGGCATTGATAAGTGATGACGCCTATGTAAAGAAAACTGTCGTTTGAAAAATTAAAAAAAACAGCCTTTCGTCAGACTTATTTAATAAAAAACACTTTAAAACAAATCATTCTGGAAAACAAGCGAAAATATCTTACCTATATCTCATCCTTGAAAAGATTATATATATATATATATATATATATATATATATATAATTATTTTTTTTACTATAATAATTAAATACCTACAGACACTAGTGTTTCATCCTTTCGGGATTCTTCAGTGCAGGGTGTCACAATTACTACCAGTCGAACGATTCGAACCCCGCGACACGAGACATCTCTGTCTCGATTAGCGGAGACCGTATCCATTCGGCTACCATTAATCGTGTGAAATAGCGTTGAATTTTAAACATTTTAATTTAAATGTTCATTACGTCAGACAGACAGTGATCAAATCGTTATACGACGATCTACGCATAAGAGCTAAATTGACCGACTTTTATTCAACATAAAGTGCTCAACGATAAGAAACGTATTTCTTAAAGGGGCTGTCATAATATATATATATATATATATATATATATATATATATATTATTCACTAACGCTTTGTGGCACACATATACATAATAACTCGGATGTCAACTTTTCATTCTTTTAAGTTGTTATAATTACAACACTACCTTGTTTGCATATATGGTTAAGTGGCAGCTTTAGTTATTTAAAACTGCTTTAAATCTTCACTGCTCAATCATTTTTCGACTAAATTTCAAACAATTATAACAGTTTATAGATCATCTTCTCAGGTATATTGTGAAAAAACGTCAATTTTTGTTCAGTAAAACAAAAGATATGATAAATTTACTGGTGTTCAAAATCATAAAAAACGTAAGAACGTGAGCGACGTTTTTTTATGACTGGTCTCCATAGCAACCACGTCGCTTCAACGACCACTGTTGCTACCAATTCACTGCTCTCGCGAAAAGAGAAGTAACAAATGAAACAAAGAAAATGAAAGAGAGATAATTGGGGTTTATTGAAAGCAGACGAGTGCCGTACATTGTTAGTAAATAGGTGTATGTTATTTTTATGGTGCAAAAGTATAGGACTGAAATTAAATAAATGAACAGGTGAACCATATTACTTTTCATGCTCGCATTTTTCTATTGTAATCCATGATTTTTCCAGGCTTTCAGTGAATTCACTTGTTCTTTGTTTAATTTCAGTCTTTTTTCTGCCCCATAAACATAACATACACATATGTAATAACAATATACGACACTCGTCTGCTTTCAATAAAATCCCCTAATTATGTCCCTTCATTATTTAACTCTCTGTTTCACTTGTTACCGCTTTTTAATAGTTAGTAAATACTTCAGTTTTATTAGAATTTCTTCATAAACACAGCAAAAGAAAAGGTGAAGCCGTGACCATTTCACACGAACAGAGAGATTGAAAGACCTCATTTAAGCATTTTTTTTCACTTAAGATTCTATTACTTTTGTTATTGGATTCCTTTTTAAAAAGGGATAAATTGTAGAACTGAAGGAATAATTTGGAAGTTAACAGTGTGAGTTTATTTTAGCTTTAATTCCAGGAGACATAGCAATTGAATAAAAACAACCTTTGGAAACATTTTGAATGTATTATTAATGAAACAAGTGTCTTTATAAATGAGCATGTAAAATTGTAAGAATAAAGTTGTTTGTTTTTTAATCACAAAACATTTATTAAATGATTATATTTTACGCTCTAATAATATAAACACTTTTAAGCTAATCATCTATTTCTTGTGGAGCAAAAGAACTTTTAAATACAGACATGCATACGTCACTCTCATATGTGAACACTTAATTACAACTTAGCTGGACAAGGAAACTCCAGTAAAATTATTGACCAGAATCGGATTTGTATTCGTGGGATGGTTTACGATACTGTTTTCGATCTCTGCTTGAAAAAAAAAAGGTAGATCACAATATAAATAAATATAAATCATAAAGTTTGACGTGGGGGACAATTTTCAATACAAACTTTGGCGCCAGAATTCACAATTGCTTTGTAGACGCCATAATAGTGTCTGCGTTGCTTGAATGCGTGACATAGAAGAATTCAATCCCAATGGAAAGACAAACGTCATCTCGTCCTCAACGTGGGAAGTTCCCAGCAACTTCCCCGAAACTGGTCTCATAAAACAGAATATAACATATATATCCGTTTATCATCTTTTAATATATATGCATATGCATATGAATATACATATATATATATATATATATATATATATATAGAGAGAGAGAGAGAGAGAGAGAGAGAAAGCGAGAGAGAGAGAGAGAGAGAGAAAAGAGTGAGAGGGGAACAGAGAGATGTGAATATATAAATGATCATAATGACTGGGAAAAATGAAATTAATGTAACAATTTGAATCCTATGATATACGTTTCATTTTTGTAAGCATTTTAAAATATTGAGAACACGCACACACCAACACACGCACGTGCGCACACACACACACAGATATATATATATATATATATATATATATATATATATATATATATATATATATAATGTTCTCAATATATTTTAATTACTTTTTTATGGTCGTTTTGGAGATGTTCCCTGGATATTCTAGAATAAAACGTAATAAAACATATTTTAAAAAAGTGAAGAAATTTCTTCAAGAAGGGAATCGACTTCTTACTTCTTCTATAAGAAGCAACCTAAATAATGTGACGGACGAAAGACAGATATTGGTTCATAAGTAAAAAAATTCAGAACACTTAGAAATACTCTGCATACAACTTAATGAACCATGTTTAATTTAACTGAACAATCCTATTGAACTTTATTGCATCCTGTTTTACACTACAGAACCAAAGATGATATCTTATTAAAACATCTACACTCAAACTGACAGAGTTTTAATAGATTCGGTGCTTGTGGGAATATTTCGTAAATTTAGGATAGCTATAATAAAAAATATTTTATATTATAGAAAAAAGTTCTATTTACGTACGCTCCAAAGATGATATTCTTTTTCTTAAATTCACTGTAGAACTAAACGTTAAAAATAAAATCGCATTGTTCGATTTCACCATGGATACCTATAATTATACGTTTAACATTTATAATTATAAACCCCAAATAACTTAAACTCTAGTATTCGGAATTACAAGAGCAGATAATTTCTATAAAGTAGCCATTGATATAAATCGTCAAAACTAATCTCCTCCACCAAATGAAACACTATTCATGGAATAAAGAAAAATATAGCAACGCTGCATTAATGACTAATCCCCTAATTATATCATCGATGTAAAATAAAGCTGATAATTCAAAACTTAAAATTACAATAACAAATAATGAAATTGTCCAATATCATAACTGCAACATTTTTAAAGTACACTGTTTAATAACATTTAAGAGATCGATATGAAAATATTGTACACCGATACATACTCCCTACTACTACTACTACTACTACTACTACTACTACTACTACTAATAATAATAATAATAATAATAATGATAATAGTCACGAAAACACTTGAACATGCTTACAAAAAGGATACCGAAAGAGATGAACTTAATCCCTAATAACAGCCGTACATGATAACGCGATTAGAACCAACAATATCGAAGCAAAGATCGACAAGATACAAGAAAACAGCAAGTATAAACTCTGGAGTAAAGGGACGAAAACATAAACAACATAATAAGCGAATGTAGCAAACTAGCCCCGACAGAATATATGAATAGACACGATGAAGTGGAGAATGAAGTACCGTAAGAATTATACAAACAACTACATTTTCCACACCCTGAATAATGGTACTAGCCCATATTGGCAACAGTACTTGGAAACAGCAATCATAAAATACTATAGGACATAGACGTACAAATTGATAACCCCATCTAAGCAAGAAGACCGGATGCCATATCCTATATATGTATCAAAGTAAAATTGCTTGTGTGGGTCCCTGTTTGTACATTTCCCTACCAGACTACTCAGTTAATTTTCAGTCTACAGACTCGAGATTTTATATAACAGGGTATTGAGATTTCGGAAAATTTTTTAATCGGTTTTCGGACAGAAATTTGGCTGTCAACGGGTCTAAGTTCAACGATTTGAGTCTTGAAAGCTCTACCAAACTCCTCCGCCAATTTTGGGTGTAAACACCTGAAAGTTTAGATGTAGGTTACGTGGACATGTAGCAAATTTGTGAATTTTATTTGAGCCCAAAACAATACCTGCTTAGGCGTAAAAGGGGAGTCAAGTTTTAAAAAAATTGACCTCTGCGGTCTCTACCAAATTACTCACACAATTTTTTGTCTAACTATTTGAAATTTTACAAAAAATGTATTCAGATATAGGGCAATTTTTTTTTTTTTTGGCGGGCATTCAGCGGCCAAATTGTGAAAGTTCACAAGATTTAGCCTTGGCTGTCTCTAGCAACTTCGAGGGGCGTGCAAGAAGTAATGCCCCTGACCAACTTTCAGTTGTCTGATCTTGTTGAAATTTTGCATGTGCAATGATTTATATCCCTACGGGGAATGTGGCAAATTACAACTCTGGAAACAGCTCCCAGACCTGGTCGCCCCCTTCTACCATTGATGAGGTATCTGCCCGTCAAGTTGAGGTTGCCATTTTGGAAGATCGGCGCATTACTATTCGCCAAATATCCCAAGGTATCAAGATTAGTACTATCATTCATGACTATTTGCATATGCATAAGGTGTCTGCCTGATGGATTCCCAGGTTGCTCATGCCATTCCAGAAGCGAGAATGCGTCGAGTGCTTGAGGATGAATTTGGAGATGTGCCAAGAAGATGAGTCAAAGTTTTTCAAAAGACTGATTACACAGGACGAAACCTGGGTCCATCACTATGATCCAGAGACCCAAGGCCAGTCAATGCAGTGGAAGCAGTTGGACTCACCACTAGCAAGGTCATGCTC
>NC_136482.1:113625678-113628178 GCF_053919585.1 Euprymna scolopes | reverse complement strand
AATAAGCAACCGTCAACTTTTACATATGCAATAGACTTTTCTATTTATTTTGAATTTTATTCAATGAAGATTTGGAAATTCACAAATATTTTTTAAGTCGAATTATTGATATAGATTTCAATTAATTCATCACAACTTCCTGATGATATAAATAGAACACTTTGAATTTCCTGTACAAACGTTTTTTTCCATAAAAACATTGTAATTTGTTATACTATTCAGATTCTTGTGTATTACATGCATATAAAATGAAGTGTTTCTGTAAATCTTACGAAGTACAGTGAAATTTTGATTTTTCGATATTCAAAATGATGTGAGGTAGGTTGTACCAATCAGATTTATGTCAATGTTATATAATTAAGTAAAGTTAAACAAACTGTACACTACTTTTTCATCAAATTAGAATGTTAAATATAAGGAAAGTAATTAAAAAAAATTTTTTCCGAAATCATATTTACATCCAAGTTAATTTTTAGATTTCATAGCTGTTCCTGATTGTTTTAATAACATTTCACGGTAAACAATATTCTTAGTATATGTTACACCACGCTTTCTGCCCTGATTATCATCTCTATGCAGTTGCATTACCTTAAATTTCACACTGTGCTTAGATCGAGCTCTTGAACATGCCACATACAGTTGACCATGAGAAAATACAGGTTGTTGAAGATATATACATACCTTATCAAAAGTTTGGCCTTGTGCTTTATTGATGGTCAGTGAATATGCTAATCGTATTGCAAACTGTCTCCGATGAAATGCAAACGGAACATGTGTATCACTTGGCTTTAACTTAATTCTTGGAATGATAACTGTGGAACCTCTATTAGATCCATTAATTAAAATAGCAATGATGCCGTTTTGATGACATTCTTTTATTTTCATCCTAGTTTCATTACAAAGTCCTTGATTTATGGATAAATTTCGCAGTCGCATTATCATTGCCCCTATTTTCAAATTAAGTCGGTGAGGTGACATTTACATTCCAGATGAAGTTAATGAATTTATGAACTCGATAGGATAATTTTGAAGTTCAGCATCATCATCGCAGATGTAATCTGTACTTAAATATGTATTTTTTCCATTTCTTGAGGGCTGCAATCAAATATTTCTGAGATTAGAGAACCATTACATACCGAATCATTAGGAATATCTATGGCATCTACAGGAACGTCTACAGGAACGTCATTAGTGTACCATTACCAAGATGAAGGGGCCATCTAGAAAACTCCTGTTCATTTATGTTAGTTCTGACGTTTTGTGTTAGTTGTAATTGACTGAAATGATGCCACAATGGGCATCTTTTAAGACAGGTATCTATAATAGATGTAGGTGATCCATGTGGCACTACTGGCAAAATTTGCCTGAAGTAACCTCCAAGTATGAGAAATTTTCCACCAAATATTTTATCGTTACCCATTATATCTTGTAAACATCTATCTATAGCAATCAGTGCATGATTAGGTATCATAGAGGCTGTGTCTATGATGAATACCATTACCTTTCTCAAAAAAGAAGCATGCTCTGATACAGGAGAAACGTTACAGACACTGGTTTCTGTCAGAGGTACAGGTAGTTTGAATATACTGTGGAGTGTTTTCCCTGAAGGCAGTAGCATTGCATCAATGCCACAGTGGCGGTTACAGTACTGCTGGAGGTGAAGTAATCATATAACATGTTGAATAAAAAGGTTTTTCCTGATCTGGCTGGGTCATCTAAATAGAAGCAATTGTTGTGTGGGGCTTCTTTTTCAGTTGCCATGACAGCCTTGATTATAGTATTAAAGACCTCTAATTGTTCATTGTTTAACAATTCAACATTAGGCGCGTTTGTATTTCGAGTCATATTATCTTTTGGAGGATCACCTGTTGGTTCAGGTAAACCCATTGCCTGGCAAGAAGAACCATGCTCATTAAATATTGCTTTAATCAAATGAATAACTGGGGGATATGTATATACACTGGCCCCCGCCCTTTGCGGCCCGGGCGACAAGATCAAAGTGTAGTATCTGTTCCGACAGATGCTGCACTTGAGATGGTTTGTACCAGTCAATGGAGGGGAAACCCTCTATACTGGGACAATTATTATTTTTGGTAACCAGAGTGACCCCTTTTAGGGGAGCTGGTTTTTACCTCACATTAAAAACGGCCTTGTGCCTAATTTGCTCAGTGGGGGAGCAAATAAATACCATCTGTTCCGACAGATACTGCAAGCAAAGACCATATGTGGGGGTAACCCCACATATCTACCTTGGTCAATGTAGGGGCAACCCTTCATACCAACAGTTCCTATCAAACTCCCATTTCCCACCCATCGGGAGCTGGTCCCCATTCCCCTCCCCTCTCTCTCTCCACAGTAAAAAACGGCCTTGTGCCTAATTTTCTCAGTGGGGAAGCAAATAAATACAAACTGGGGGATATGTATAATATATCCACCAGTCCACTACACTTTACCGTAAAATTCGGCTAAAACAATTGTTGACGAATTACCTCCTTTGAAT
>NC_136482.1:113585678-113620678 GCF_053919585.1 Euprymna scolopes | reverse complement strand
TGAGTACTATAAATACCCACCCTAAAAATAAATAATTAAAAATAAATCATTAGAACTTTTGTTTCACTAAAGATAACAGCGAATGCCCGCGTGATCGCAAAAATAAATAAATAAATAAAAATAACCAAGTAGATAGAACTCATAAAAAAAATCAACAATTAATTTCAAAACAATTAATTTCAAAACAATTAAATTAAATTTTTCATCATTTTATGCTTCTAATGCAATCTCCCTCCAAAATAACAAAAATGAATTTGTCATATCCTGGGGTTCATTTTGTTTATAAAAGTGTAAGGTGAAAGTACAGAATGGTGTCATAAAAAGTAATTAAATTTATAATTATTTTATGTTTCAAATGTAATTCCCACGCCCACCAAACAAAAAAACTGTATTTGTCATGTTTTGCCCCATCCATCTCGATCGCTAAATTTGAAAAAAATGCTAGAGATGATATATCTCGTGGAATGCCTTGTGGCCAAAAATGGGTGTTCATTTTTAGGTTAAATGTATATAGAAAAGTGGTCACCCACTTTAAAATGTTAATTTTCTTTTTTTCGAAATTACTTCTTTCATATTATTTATAAAGATTGTTTAAACGTATTAGGGCCCCAAAAAAGTAGGTCCTAATTTTTTAGGGGTTAAAAGACGCTGTAACGTCGTAAAAATTTACCTTTTTTTTTAATTAGAAATTAATGTTTATAATCGATGAGATTAACGTGAAAAAAAAGAAAGAAAAGTGTAAATTGTGGAATTCAGAGGGGGCAGTAGATGCTATTTTTTTAGGTATTAAATAACGATGGGTCACATCGTAAAATTTGCGATTTCTGTATAGCTGTTTAAAGAATAATAACAACAAACAAATGAAATGATCGGAAGATTCTAAGGGGCAAATATCTCTAAAAGTTGTTTTTTTAAAATTCGATGTTGAAATAATAATTCCCAAAAAAATAAATATGTTATCAATATAATTATTGTTTAAAATGTATTAAAAACAATTTTAAATAAAACACTGAAAACAATTCTCTCGCTAGAAACATTAATTAAGATACCGCTATTTAATAAAATCGATTTTTCTTAATGTCATATGCAAATGACATAATCTTTTTATTGTATCTAGTTTCCAAGAATGAAGCTATATATAGAAATACATGAAAGAGTAAAGTAAGGAAACTTTTGTATATATTAATCAAATTGTGAACAAACAAACAAACAGACAGGATTACGGATTTATATATATATATATATATATATATATATATATATATATATATATATATATAACTTGAGTTCCTTCAGCTATAATTGACACCAAAACTTATGAAGAATACTTACTAAAACAATTTATGACAAGAAATAGAAGAACATAACAATGTAAGCGTGAAACACAAAAGAACATACACGCTATCGTATTAATATATAAATAATTTCATAAATAAAAAAAACAATATACATGACTGCTGACAAAACGTGAAATATGTAATGTACATATTGAAATCAATATAGCATGGACAAGTGTATACATACTTATATACATATATGTAAGTCTAGGTAATGATGTAACACGAACCGGATCTGTGAAAATTCCACAAGGATATCATTCATCTCTATATAAATAAAATAAACTCATTTTTCCTGTCTGATTTTGACATTAATAGGATTAAAAATCAAGATATTTCATGCAAATATAATATGCACACACGGCAGAACAATATCTGAGGTGTGTTATAGGCTTATTATTTCTCAAATTCCTCGATAATCTTAGATTTCTATAATTTTCTGCTGAGAAGTCACGGCCAAAATCGGTTAAGATCAATGGAAGTGGTAAAATATTTTCTCTAATAAATTCCTCCTCCCCCTGCCACCACTTAACACCGTTTGGGGATCGTTCACAAGGAACAGTTGCCAAGAGAACACCGGTTTGGCTTCGTAGTTCTTTCATGTGAAGTTAGTTAAAATCACTAATCTAAGCTGCAGTGCTCTGTGGCGTAGTGGTTAGCGTGCTGGACAATTCACATTATATTTTCACGTTCGCGCCGACCTACCGTAGTCGTTTTTTTTTTTTTTTTTCTAAACAACTGGAATGGACTTTTCTTGGTGGCCGAACTGTTAATGTTGCATATGTTTTTTTTTGTTTGTTTTTTTTTTCACACTTTATTTTCCTACTTTTACTCAGGACTCCGGGTTTGATCGTTCCTACTTACCTACCATAACATTTTTTAAACTCCCCCCCCCCGTCCCGGAAACAAACACTCGGGCAACACGGGTACCCCCGCTAGTATTAAATATATTGATGCTTGCATTCTGTATATGTTAAGCGTAAATCGAGACGTACTGATATTATTAGAGCTCTTTCGTTAAAACTGCAAGAGTATTTATCTAAGCAATCAGGTTCACCCGGTCATAAAGTACGCTTAAATGTGATATTTTAATTCTTGCAGATTTCGTATATATTATTATAGAGTTAGTGTTCTATCGATTTGTATATATTATAAAGTTGCGATTTCAAAAATAAAAATAATATACCCATATGACTTGGGAGCATCACCTGGAATCGAAACCGAAACCAAAACTTATGATATATATATATATATATATATATGTATATATATATATTTATATATATATACATATATATATATATACACATATACATATATATACATATACATATATATACATATATATATACATGCATATATATATATATACATATATATTTATATATATATATACATATATATACACATATACATATATATATACATATACATATATACATATATATATATATACATGCATATATATATATAAAAGTGAACGTGTCTGTCTGTCTATCTGTCTGTGTACATTTCCCTACGCAATAACTCTGTCAATTTTTAGTCTATAGACTCGAAATTTGAAATACCGTGTACTGAGATTTGGGAAAATCGATGTGACGGGTGTCAGCCAGAAATTTGGCTGTTAAGGGGTCAAATTTCAACGATTTGACCTTTAAGAACTCTACCAAACTCCTCCGACAATTTTGGGTCTAGACACTTGAAATTTTAGATATAGGTTCCTTGAACCTGGATCTAATTTAATAAAGTGATTTGAGCCCGAAACTATAAATTTTAAGGGGTCATAATAGGGGTCAAATTAAAAAAAAAATTACTTTTTTTTTTTTGCTCAGCATACACCTCCAAACACCCGGGCAACGCCGGGCTGAAATGCTAGTATATATATATATATATATATATATATATATATATATATATATATATATATATATATAACTGTAGTTCCTTCAGCTACAATCGAAACCGAAACCAAATCTTATGAAAAATTCTTGGTAAAATTATTTATTACAAGAAATGGAAGTCCATAAAAATTAAATGACAGTCGCTCGGACGTAAGCGTGAGACATAAAATAAATAACACACACGCTATCCTATTAATATATGGATTATTTATGTTTGTCGAAATATTCATATGACTTTTGAGGGCTAAGGTCTGTATTGAGACCTATGTTTTCTGCGATGAACTGGACGATTCATTGGATACATATACATCCTATGTACATTTTAAAAGATAAAAATATTATTGCATCAGAATTTTCTTTTGTATTTTTGTTTTATTAAACAGGACAGATATGTCAGAAAATGCTGCCCCATCCTATATTTTTATTTTGCTGTTACTCAAGAAAAAATCCTGACATTCTACATACCATAAATTTAATTGCTATCATTCCATAGTTTTGTGTAAAGTGTGTGGGGGGTGCGTATATGACAATTGCATCGTGCATTTATTCCCTCTTTTGTTTTCTTTTATTATTTTTTTACATAGAATTCACCACTTATCAAGGCCCGGAAGCCATTCGGGGATAAAGGTTATTGCGTGTACAGTAATCAATGGGATAGTATCGTAGTAATCGTTAGTAATGGAGATTTGATAAAGTGTCTTACTTAAGGGGGCGGTTTATCAGGAATTTGTTTATGTTGGACTTGAAGACATCCAAGTTGTAGTCAGGTGGGAAACAGGCAAACGGAACAGAGTTCCACAGGCGTGCACTTTTAAGAAAGAAGCTTTGTTCATGGAATCTACGTTTTTTTTTTGTTTATTTTTTTGGGCACATTTGAACATTTTTTTCTAAAAAAATGAAAGGATAAGTTTTTGGAATGTTATATTCTTACGAATTGTCCGTTCTCTACAACCGTTACATTGTGGGGTAGTCAGGAGAGGATGATATAAACGTATACACTGCTGTAGAGTCGCAAACCTGATAGACCCTGAATTGGAATCTAAGCTTCAGCCTCTGTCCCATCGACGAAATGTGACATCCCTCTGCCTGTTCTACAAGTATTTTAGTGGTGAATGTTCTGACGAACTGCAATAACTTGTGCCCCCACGACGTGAGCACCCTCGACAAACCCGACAGGCTGCTAAATCCACCCCCACTCTGTAGAGATCCCGAGATGTAAAAGATCTTTCTACTCCAATAGTTTATTCCCCAGAACCGCTAGACTTTGGAATTCCATTCCAGGTCCCTGCTTCCCCAACAGTACTAACGTGCAGAAGTTCAAGTGTAACGTGAACCGACATCTTGCTTCCCAAATCCCTACATAGTACCCCAGTAGTTGTTGCCCCTGATAGTAGCCCCCTACACCAAAGTGGCAATTTGCCTTGTTTGGGGTGAAAATGTAAAAAAAAAAAAAACCGACATACACCTTTGTACTGAGCTGATATCATACGCATATTATTATTTACAAATATGTCATCATTTACAAAGGCCCAAAGGCCAATCGAGCATAAGGTCTGAATGAGTGTAAGGTAGAGAGTAATACAAAACCCCAGATGATTGGTAATGATAGTGATGATCGAGCGGAATTCGAGTATTTCATAAAGCGACTCAACAAGAATTTGTTTAAATCGGATTTGAAAACAACAATGTTGGGTCAGCTGGGTAGTAACAAATGCCATCCAGTGTTCCAGACAGCAGCTATATGAAGAAACTTTGCGCGTGAAAATTTCGCTTAGTTTCAGGTACAGAGTGATATGGACAGAAGAAAGAAAGTTAATAACATTGTGCGTAACTAAAAAAATTGTTGCAAAAGTTTGATGAAACGAAAGCAATAGATTGAAGTTCAGTCGAGCATCTTCTATGACCAACACGATAAATACCTGCATTGTCACTAGTGTTCTATTTTAAAACTGGGCTGGTGTTCAAGTGAGAACTATTACAATTGTTTGGGATAGTCGTTGTTTTTTTTTGGGGGGGGGTCGTGATATTTTAATCGGAGGAAGTGAATATGTAACGTTACAAAGTTTTACCTACATAGAGCCAACACGTTGTAGACTCAGTCGCAAAGGACCATAATACAAGTAATAACTTGAATCTTTTTATTTTTAACAACGTTACTTATTTTATCATTTTACCGTCACGCATGACTTTCTGATACGGCCGTCACCCACGTCTCTAACGTGATCGTCTTCTCTCATGAGATCTTATCTCCTTTTTATAGTCTATTTTCCTTACTTCTGCACATGGCTCGCTATTTGCGTACGCGCGTCCACGCTCTGCTACAGATAGACTTCCACTCGTATATACCTTTTTCCAGTTCACAAACGGAATTGTTCAGTTCAAAATAGGAATATTAAAATCAAAAATGTTTTTAATTTATAAATATCTTTTGAAGAAAAATGTCTTAATCCATTGATTTCTTTTTTGTTTACTTTATATACACACGTCGGGTTAACCATCGAGTGAGTTTTATGCACGCTGGAACTTTTAATCCCAATTTTTTTTTTTACTTGTCCCCCCCCCCATTTCCTCTATATTTTCACATGTTTTTAACTGACATGAACGCATTTTTTTTTTTGCAATATATGAGTAAATATCATAACTTGCTGTTTCATTTACGCCTTAACCCGCTCATTTTAGCACTGCTTTAATGATAATTTGCTCATTTCTTTGTTTCATTCTTTCCTCTGAGAAGAATAGCAAGAACAGCATTCTTTGAAATTCTGCGGAATATAGATTTTTGAAAATTCTTATTGGCGTATTCTGTCGAATAATAAATGTATTAATTTAGAGTTTCAATTTCTCTTCTATCTCTTATGAGTCGTAGATGACGAAACACGTGTCAGTGGATAATTATATTTTTAAAAAATTATATACACCGCTCCCCATGTGGGGGTACCAAATTGGTTGATGGTAAAATTATTCCCAACTCGCATTTAGGTACAAATGCACTTTCGTAAATAATTGAATCCATTCAAAGACATATCGCTGAAACAAAAACAAATACCATCTAAGTAAATCGCAATATGTCCAGACAGTCGTGCGAGATGGGTGAGCGGTAAGGGGTTTCGGGTCATCAGTGTGGGATCCCGATTTCAAATCTTGCTAGACAGCCACTCTGATGAGTCGTAGACGACGAAACTCATGTCAGTGGATAATTATATATATATATATATATATATATATATATATATATATATATATATATATATATATATATATATAACTGGGGGGTTCTTAAAATAGAATTGATCATTTTTTACCGGAATCAAAGAAATTACATATATTTATTCATAAAGATATTTATATAATTGAATAACGTCATACGATCGGTTGAGCGCCGTAACACTTACTGATGACAAATTTACTTATTCTATTTTTTCTAAATCTTTCCATTGTCTTCATATGATCATAATTTCGCTGAACGAAAGAATATAAAACCAGGATAAAATATTGATTACTCACATAAAGTTTTAGTTATACTTTGAATAAATGACACAACTGTAGTTAGTGAACAAACGAATTCATATATCCTGTTCATTATTATTATTATTTTGATCATCTTATGTATTCTTAGCTAGTAATATTGTTGTTGTTTATTGTTATGTATTGTATGTTATTATAGATGGCGGAAGGAACGCACCGCACTACATGACAAAAGTATTTCTACTGAAAAAAACATACGCGAGACCAAACCGGATATACGCAATAGAAAAACAAAGTAATTCAAATAAGGAAATCCTGATTTTTGGTCGATTTCGAATATCCAACTATAACTGAAAACTAAATTACTGAAAATTACTTTTTAAGGCGTAATTTTGGTCAATATATTTATATTCGGGCTTATTTAAAGTCTATTCCAAATACTAGTTGCGAGAGCTTTATAATAATATTTTTATAACCAAATATTACTTACTTTTACGTATATATACACTAGTGTTTTATGCTGACGCAATATCGGTGTAAGAATGTATAAGTACTTTCGACCACAGAAGTCAAACACAGCCATAAAGTCGTCTTTGACTCTGTAGCTATATATATATATATATATATATATATATATATATATATATGTGTGTGTGTGTGTATGTGTGTGTATGTGTGTGTGTATGTGTGTGTGTGAGTATATATAAAGAGAGAGAGAGAGGGACAGAGAGAGAGAGAGAGACATAGAATGAGGGTGTGAGAGCATCAGGGTGCGTTTTTAAGAAATTCATACGTTGTTCGATCGCAAACGTGAAAGCTAGAATTACAAATAAGTTATTTCAAAAGTATAAATAAAAAATTCAAAAACACATCATGATTTCATTGCACGTGATCTGCGCAATAAAAGTTTTAAAAATTCAAACAAATCATCATCAACTTAAGGCATGAAAAACAAATCGAAGAATGGAATTCAAAACGAATTCACCGGTAAAATTCCGATGAGAAACGATCAAATGTTTCTCCTAGAGAAAGTTCAATTCAGTGAAGGTGTGTGTGTATATATATATATATATATATATATATATATATATATATATATATACATATATATATATATGTGTATATATATATATATGTGTGTATATATATATATATATATATATATGCGTTTGTGGGGGGAGGTGTTAAACTCATACTTGTGGCTCAGTATGGTCACATTAATATAATTGGTGAAAGCAGATGTTGTATGTAGTCCTATGTTGGGTAAGTATTTAAATTTACTGGTAGTGGTGTGTGGCGTACTATATGGCATGCTGAGTGGGTTTGATATTGAGTAGGGGTGTATTCCTGTAGCTAAGTCGTATGAGTTGAATGTTTAATGTTTAAAAGGGAAATTACTGATATTTTTTAATAATGATGTATGAGCGTTATGGGAGAGTGAGTGCGGGTTATATTTAGGTATAAAATGAAGGTGTAATATATAAAGAATTATATGAAATGAGAAGGTCGTGGAGTATGTCTTATATAATTTGAATGTTTTAGTTGTTTTATAGTATTTGGGGATTTTCAGATTTACATTTAGGTAAGGGTACAGAAAGGTTAGGGTTAGGGTAAGGGTTAGGGTAAGGTACAAAAGGGTTAAGTTATGTTGTTGTTAGTCCATTCCGCAAGTGAACATTTTCTTTTATAGGAGTTTGTTTGAATATTCGATTTTAAAACTTTATACGGAATATGAATAGGTTGTTTATAGCTTGTAAGATTCTGTATTCTTCAGCGGTGCATAAGTGGCATGAATATATCTAGCCTTTACGAATGGGCGTAATTTGAGGCAAACAGAGGTAATAATAGGCGAAAATCCCTCCTATTCTTTCCTATCGAATAAATTCTTATTTTGCACGTAAAATCAACGTGAAAGAAATTTATTGCTCAATTTTTAATTTTTTACGTTGAGGAATTGTCTTTGTAGCTATATATATATATATATATATATATATATATATATATATATATATATATATATATATATAGAGAGAGAGAGAGAGAGAGAGAGAGAGAGAGAGAGAGAGATAGAGAGAGGGGGGAGAGACAGACAGACACCAGACAGACAGACATCAGACAGACAGACAGAGAAAGTTAGAGAGAGGGGGAGATGAAAGAGGAAGAAAGGGAGTACATATTAAAAACAAAGAAAATGCGATATTATTTTAATTTTTTACAGATTGTTCTGAAGGTTAACTTTTGGGCATACAGTAAGCTCCAGTTTATGCCACATTCACAAACACGTATTTACAACCACGTGTGAACCAAGAATAAAGCATTCTTCATCAGTTATACTCTTGTTCCTCAGTTCCGTTATTAATAACAACCACCAACCATGATTGCAACAAGTTTCTGCTGGGCGTATCTTGATGTGAATCACAAGAATAAGAACATATATCTATGCAAATAATCTCAATCCATCACATCAAAGTCAAATCAGCAAAAAACTTTTACAACGACTAATATGATAAGCCATCTAAGAAAAGTTCATTCAAAAGAAGCAAAAGTTACAAATAAGAAAAGGAAATATAATCATGGACAGGTATTCAAAGAACAAGTGGCAGCAAGTACGAGCCACCAGCGAAACATCAAAATATAGAATCATTTTTGGTCAAGAAAAATTTGGAGATATTACTGACCACAGGTCACAATTGGAACAGACGGATCAAATAATTGTTGTTGATATTCAACAATATTATACAACATCTGATATTTGATTTTATAGGTTTATTGTAAAACTTTGTCAAAATTTTCAATCAAAAAAGTATTTACTAGAAAATTAATTTTAGATATCTCTTTACAAAGTAAAAAAAAGCAATCGTCTCTTGATGAAATTTGCAGTGTTGATTTGATTATAAACATTTAGAAAGCTATTACAAATAATATTCCCTTTCTGAGTTTGACAAGTCATTGGCTTTTAAATGAGATTTTAATTTGAAGAGCTTTACTAAGAAATGTTACATTCCGTGGTATAATAACTTATACAAGAATAAATGACGCATAGATGACACTATTCTGGAAAGTATAAAACCTTTTTCTAGCGGGATCCAGAAAGAAATATGGTAGCTGGTGTCGGGTTAGGGTTAGGGTTCATGGTTTAAGACCATTATCATGCTTCATACACACATTGCAACTCTCAATACATGATTCATTATTTTCTCAACAAGTTGTAATAACAATCGTTACAACTTGTTCAGAAATATAGTCTCTCATGTTAATCGATCTCTATTAGCAAATTTACTGAAATGCAAGATCAGCTTAATTTAGGAAAAAAAAGTAAACTAATTCACGTTGTCACCACACAGTGGAATTTAAAAAAGGAATTCTGAAAGAAATTTAGATTAACGAAAAGATCGTGTAATGTAAGCTGTTGATGAATAAGAGGTCAACAATGAAGAATAGTTCAAACATTGGCCAGTTACTGGGTGCATTTGAAGAAATGACCAAAGAAGTCAATAACAGAACTTCGACTATATCACTAATAATAACTACAATTTCAGCTGTGGTGTTATTTCTGTCAAAAGTTGTCCAATTTAATTATATTTCTGACTCAAATGAAGCCCTTCTCACCTTTGTTGAACCATTCAATGAATCAAATAAAACAATATTTCCATCCCATGTAAATGATAAACACTTGTGGGTGCCTATATTCTCGGATTCAACTTTAAATTTGAAAAATAAAACTAACATAGAAAGCACCGTTAAGAAACGTATAAATGTCTTTTGTAAAGCAAATAAAAATAATATGTGTGTGTATGTGTGTGTGTTTGTGCGTGCGTGTGCGTGTGTGCATACGAAGGTAGGTTTCATCTGTTGGGTAACAATAACTATTATTTATACACCTTGATTTTATGTGAAACTTCATAAATTCTAATATTCTTCTTTTTATGATTAAAATGAATAAGTTAGCGTTTTTATAGTGATTATACTGTTCTCGTTTTGGATGGTATTTTCACGAGGTTTTTAGACCTTCATCAGAAGTTTCTCGTCGAAATCATTAATCCACTTGCATAGACTAGAATATATATGTGTGTGTGTGTGTGTGTGTGTGTGTGCTTGTGTGTATGTGTGTTAGTCTGTGTATGTGTGTCTCATCATTAATAAAACATTATATATCTAGGACATAAAATTATCATGGTTGTAGGATATTTATGACGACATTATATGTATAAATGATAACACTGCGACTTTTAGTTTTCGGGGAGATAGAGTTTGAAAATATGGACACAGACAGACAGACAAATTATATTAATTTTAAATCGATGAACGCTTGATACAGACCTTTTCGCTGTTCTATACATTTCTCCTATAGTTGCCTGGCTGTAAAAATCATATCCACTGTCCCTCGACCATTTCTGAAACCACACTGCGGCTAAGGCGGAACGTCCTCAGCAATGTGCTCCAGCATTTTGTCAAGCATGATCTTACAGAGCACCGAGCTAACCGCAAAGAGGTGACCCGATAGTATCCACAATAATAATAATAAAAATGATAATAATAATAAGATTATTATTATTATTATTATTATTATTATTATTATTATTATTATTATTATTATTATTATTATTATCATTATTATTATTATTATTAATGTTATAATAATAATAATAATAATAATAATAATAATAATAATAATAATAATAATAATAATAATAATAATAGAAGCTTAGGTCGTTTATATTTTAGATTTCTACAGTAAAATTAAGAAGATACCATTGGTTTGAGTTGAAATGAAATATTTTGATTTTTGATTTTCGTTTTTATTTCAGAACAAAGTATAAAAAAAATTCATATCGCAGGCAAGTCATGTGGTTTAGTGCTGTGTCAAAGGATAGGCAAAGTAAACAAATAGTTCAGATATTTAACAATTGGGAACAAACGCTTATTTGTGGGGCCAAGATCTACCCCCACAAAAAAATTCAGATGAAGAAATAATAGTTTAAAAAACTATTCGTCCATAACACCGAAAGAAAGATGTAACGATACTTATGATAAAAATACTAACAAATAAAAAAATAAATAAATAAATCAGAGGTGTAAACCTTTTGTTGTTTTCATGACTTCATAAAATCATATTTTCTGACATCCTGGTAATACTGAACATTCTGTTATTCCCCGTTTTACTCACGCTATTATAAAGACGCTTTTTTCCTATAGGAAGTGTAATTATTCACGAGTATATTAAAAACAGGTTTACTAACACACTTATAAAAATACAAAATGAAAAGCACTACAAACAATAAACGATAAATACAAATAAAACACAATATCCTGGTTTGCTTTGATGTTACATCATACGATGTTCCTGTAACGTGACTGCTACATTTTAACTGGAACTCGACATTGTGTAGAAAATTTTCGCAAAAACAAAGAAAAGGAAATTCGACGGAAGTTTTTTTTTTTAAGAAAAAGTATCTATTGCTGGTCGTTTCAACACCAAGCCGCTTATATCTATTCTTCATGCCAACAGAATATCGTCGATTCCTTCTTTTCCATCTTGAGTCAATAAACAGTTGTTTTTGTTTGTTTGTTGTTTTTTTTATCTACAGCAAAACCAGGTTTAATGCATGCAATTCGTTCGAAGGTCCACTGTCGTATTATATTTGGCGAAGTGTTCGGAGGTTTGACGAATTCTGCATATTATTAAGAGTTCTATTCACACTGACCTGTGCTTTTTTTCCTGTTTTCTCCTTTCATTCCTTCGATCCCAATGTCTATACATCCATTCATTTCTGTGACATCACGCTCCCGCCACGATTCTGTCATTTGCATACGTGTCAGATGCATCATTACATTCCCATAACCACACACATCTCCTTGGCATGTCTCTACATTTTGATATATATATATATATATATATATATATATATATAGAGAGAGAGAGAGAGAGAGAGAGAGAGAGAGAGAGAGAGAGATGTCGGCATTATCCGATCCGTAAACTATGCTTAAATATGCTATTTCAATTATCATCATCATCATCATCATCATCATAATAATAATGATAATAATAATGATAATAATAATAATAATAATAATAATAATTATCATCATCATCTTGTAATTCAAATTTTGTCGGTAGCTGAATACTTGATGCTTCGCCAGGGCTCTCAAGGGTATTTTTCATTGTGACACCATCACTAGACGGGGTGCCTTCCACGGCTTAAGAAAGTCCCATCTACTCTCGAGAGAAGGATAGACCGCGCCATTTTCTCAATCTGGTATTTTACCTTGTGGTAAAATAATACTGAATAATCCGACAAGATTTGACTTACACTACAAACTATTCGGAATCATCTTGTCAGAATTATCATATTATGTTACTTCGTGCAACATAATATGATAATTACGCTAAGATTTGAATTACACTGCAAACTCGTGTACTGAGTTCAATCTCAGCTATTGCCACGCTGGATATGGATTTATTATTATTATTATTATTATTATTATTAATAATAATAATAATAATAATAATAATAATAATAATAATCGCTCAAAAGGGGCTTTCACACAGGTCATCAAAGATCTCTCCTTGAAAACAGCCCGTGGTGTCCCATGTCTCTCTAGATTTCCAATACTCTCCACGTCTTTCGAATAACATTTGCAAACAAAGTTGCATTATCGCAACAGTTTCTTTATCATTAATTTCTAATGGCTGCGGCTATTAGTCTTTAATGGAATTTGAGTTACAATAAGCCTCACCAAGGTTACAGTTCTCTTTGCACTTGTCCAGCGGAGGGCTGGCCAGTGCTCTCTCCTCGGCCTTTCCTTCTTCCTTGACTCTACTCGGTTATTCGGTTTTACTCTTTTGGGGGAAGGGGCAGCAATGTGGCAATGGAAGGGGGGTTAAGAGAACTTATACATATGCAGTTTAAATGTTCTTGGTTCCATCTAGCGCTTCATGTTTTGCCTCTGCAGCAGTTTGTCTGGCCAAAGCTTGTGGCTCATGTGTGTTAGTCCCCACATTTAAGGATTTTCCTTAATATTTTAGCTGTTTTCATTATTATTGTTCGTTGTATTTTTCCAGTAATTCGTCTGATTTTAATTTCTCCCATTCTTTTTCAAAGATTCTGGGAATTTTTCCTACCGCTTCTACTATTATATGTATTATTTGGATGTTCTTCATCATTCATATCCCTTTCAGCTTTCTGGCTACCTCTGTGTATTTTCTCCGTTTCTCCACTTCTTGGATAGTCAACCTGTGGTCAGCTGGGATAGTAAAGTCTACGATTTGATGGGACTTTTCTTTCCTAGCGCCAATCCTCTATTAATTATCATAGTGCATCTTATATATAATAGTTGACCTTCAGGCGTGGGCCGATCGAAACATGCGTTTAAATATAGTTTTATTCGGGCAGATTTCGTATATATATATATATATATATATATATATATATATATATATATATATATATATATATATATATATTTAAAGGAGATTAGAACAATGGTCTAAAGAGCTAAGTGTATTTTAATGTAACAGTGAAATTACTAGTTTAATTAAAATACAGGAAATAGAAAGTGCTCGTTGTAATTTAGATATATAATAAGCTCGATAGTTAAATGCCCTATCTAAATTACAACGAGCACTTTCTATTTCCTGTATTTTAATTAAACTAGTAATTTCACTGTTACATTAAAATACACTTAGCTCTTTAGACTATTGTTCTAATCTCCTTTAAATTGTATATATATATATATATATATATATATATATATATATATTCGTAACCGTCTGACTTAAATCATTGCGCATAAAAAACTTAAACCATAACATAGCTAAAGATAAAATTGTCTATTTGCGTTTGCGTAGAATTAAGACGTTTCGTCGACTAATTCTTACCAAGTTCCAATTTCTTTTTCAATTTTGCCCTCTTAACAGCTATTTTACCGGCTAAAACCGATTTCGTAATAATTTTCGTATAGCAAATTATCTATTGATTATTATATTGTATTTAATATATAGTACTACTTTCAAAAGTTAAATATATATATATGAGTTGGTGCAATATGCTAGACTCGAAACCAAATCCTATAGGTTTCCAGCCTTAGTTGTTGCCGTTTAAACTATCAGCACATATTAAACAAAACGTTCAATTTTAACTGCCTTTTACGTATAAAATTTATATTTTAGCATTCGCAGAAAAGAATTTTAACACGACTTGTTCCTTCCAATTTCGGGGGGGGGCAATTTTTAATATTAACAGCTATTTTTATCGACTAAAAATCAAATTGAAATACTTAAATGCGAGAAAGTATTATGAATTTTATTAACGATGCTATGGATAAAATTTTGAGGTGGCACTATAGTTTTATCTCTTTTCTAATTGAAACAGATCCAATCAAATTGCGATGAGTGTATAATTTTTTGTTTCAATATTGATATCGGAACAGGTTTTGTATTTGCTAATTTAACAACGCAATCATTTCTAGTTAATTATATGATTCATTGTGAAGCTATCTCTTAGGTGTTTCCGCCAATCGGCGAATGGGTTGGTCTATTACATGGGTGTGTATTGGTATGCGTTTATTTTTAAATGTCTATTCTCGTTCCTACGCAATTAATTACAACATTGTCTCACGCCCCCAACAATAGCACATACATTATTTTAGCCATGGTGGAACTATACTTTGTTTGCAGTCATTTTGTTATTTGCCGACAGCCATCTGAGTGTTTTAGGTTTGAATTCATTTGCTGCAATAGCTAATAAGTATCACATGGATGTTGGCAAACATCATTTTTCCTGTAATACTTAATACTAGCTAGAATCGGGAAAAGTAATGCCGGGATCAGTCAATTCCGTACTATGCATTTGTATACGAATTTACTTTTATCAAAGATTTTTTAGCCACTGTCCATTGCGATCAATTTTTATTTACATGATTCCCAAGATGATTATCACAGAAAAGCTTTGGCTTTCATGTTGACAATAACTTCCACCATTAAATTGTACAAAATGTTTTTTGTTGTTTTTATTTGTTCCAAATATCTAAAAATCTTCAACGTATCAATTCAAGATCATATTGAATGTTTCAAGATTTGAGATACGAGGATTGATGATTTGTATTATTAGTAACTAGCAGCGTTACCCGACGTTGCCAAGGATTGAATGAGGATTAACAAATGTTTTACACGCCCATATTTATAGTGTCATCTACATCGCTGAAATAGACCATTTTTCAACCAAATCGATTAATTGCCTGCTCTAAGTTGGGATCCATTTGGGTGCACCTGGAAGAAGCTTCACATGCCTCTTACAGTAGATGACTTCACAATATACTGTAGTCTACATTGCCCTGTAGAGAACCTACTGCTGATTTCCGAAATGTATGTGCGTATATAATGGTTTGAATTAAGTTTTTAAACGTATTATGCTTCAATTGTAGCATAATAATAGAACCATTCATTTTGAATGCGCCCTTATGATATCAAAGACTTACTGTTGATTTTATATGCCTGGCATTACTGCTTATGCAGTTATGATTTCAAATTTAAACTGGAAAAATCAAGTATCATTGTGAAATTGTGTTTTAAACAAAAACATTGATTTCGAACGCGCCCATGTTATATCGAAGAACCTAATGTTGATTTTATATGTTGCCCATTTTGGCTTGTGTGGTAATACAACTTCTCAAAAGTACTTGTGGTTCTAGTTTGAGTAAGATGTTAACTTTAGACAAAATCGCCTGTTATTTTTTTCATCGAACTATTTTAGCCACCGACTCTTATCGAAGACACAAAACCTATCTAAGAACACTGCCAGGTAAATAAAGTATCTCCTTGTGAAATTTCATGAAAATCGACCCAACCGTTTTCTAGTCCATAGGGAACGAGACACACATCGAACGTTTCTTTTATGTAATATTAGAGATAGGGATTATTTTAACTATTGTTCCCTTCTTCTACGTTATACTCATAGCAGCGCAATAGATGGAACGACTTAGCGACAGTTTTCTGGAGATTGAAGATTGAGCTCTCAGTACAGGTCATACTAATAATACAAATAAGGATTACTAAAGATGTCTGGTTCGTCATGACTGACGGAACGAGAACAAGTTACCCCGTTGATTAAATAAAATGTTCTGGGTTAAATTACGCAAATTACGTTAGATTTTTTTTTTAATCCTGAGTTTGACAAGATGCATCTAAAGAAAGTCGGAGATTTCACATCAATCACAGCGTGAGAATAACATTCAACTTAGAAGAGTAGTCGGATGAATCCACTGAGATGATATTTTCTTGAGGGCTAATATTTTAAATTAGCTTAACGGTATTGTTTTGTGATTTATTTGAGGTCAGTTTCTTTAGGAGTCTGAAAAACAAATACGCTTTCGAATTAAAAAGGGCGGTCTGAAAGACGATCACCTAGTCATCGCCGCTGTTATCAGACAAGAACGCAGTCCAATTGAGGCATTAGTTTAATGAATATGCAAATGGTTCCAATGCAATGTAAAACAACAATTCATGTTGAATTAACCCTTCTATAACGGCTCGTTTACAATAGATATCATTCTCTGGAGACAAATAAAGTAAAGATTTCATTAATCCAAATCAGGTTGGATCTTACGTGTTTTCTTACACCTTGAGAACTCTGGAAATGACATGAAAACAGTCCTTGTTTTCAGCAACGCATAAAATAGCATCTAATGTGCTATGCATCCTGTGCAATCAACCATTTCATATGCTTCAACATTGAATAGTCAAAAAAGGATAGATATATGGTTAAGACAATCAAATATTTGCATCCTTTCTTTTTTTCTATCTATTAATCCAAATTGCATACAATCTTTTCTTTTCCTACAACTTGCTCCTAACAAAAATGAAAACGCCGTATTCTAGCTTTATTTCCATGAATATTGAACTATTGAGTTCCAATGTTTGGTTCATTCTCATCTGGAATTCACAGCAAAACCGTGTCTTCTGACCGTAACTGACCTTTCTCTTTACGTATTGCAATCACCAGGCTAAATTTCAAGGGATATAGCATTTTAGTGCGAGTTTTATTATTAATTTTTATATAAAAATCGGTTCAGATAATGCATGTCCTCAGTTTAAGGAGCAAAAATATATTAACAATAAGTGTTACATAGATGGATTATGACCCAGGAAATAGAAGTAGCCCCTCCCCTCTTAGTCAGAATCGTCGGTCATGGAATGCGAGGAGTAATGGGCAAAGTAATGAGAGCGGGGAAAAAACAAGGCTACCGAAAGATATACTAAATGCTTTCTACCCTATTTCCGTGGAGCACATTAGCGCGGATTACTACCCTACTGATGACAACTTGGTCGTCTTCAAATACAATATCCACAACATATGTTCGTAAACTGCCACATGACTAATCAAACGCAGTTGATTAATGTTAGTACTCCCATAGTCTTCCTCATGTTTTGGCCAATAATCTTACTCTCTTACTAACACTATCCTTGATTGCCTTTATCTTGATAAGCAGTGACTCAATATTAAGAAAAAATAAAGCAATAGTGTCTTTTTTGTTGTTTTTTATTGTTTTTTTTTTTAATTCTCCCACCTCGATTCTCTTCTTTACCCACCTCTCCATTCTTATCTTAGCCATTTCAGCCAATCCTTCTTCAATGGTCGCAGACTTCTTCTTCAACGAATCCTGATGATTTTAGAGGATCATTAATAATTCTTTGTCGCCACGAAAATATGGAGAGCGTAATGTCTGACCGGAAGTTCAAAGTTGTGAAATGAGTGGGAATTAACTGGTGACAAAAATACGCAAAGATCTTTTGTATTGTCGAACCTAATAGGCTATAAAACAAGCGTCTCGCCTAAAAAGCTAATGTCGATGGAGAATTTATGAGGTCGTAAATCGATAAAGTTGAGCGCCATGTACATTTCTCAAGGACCGCCTACATTTCACATATCCGCTTATCTTAAATGCGCAGTTGTAACAGACATAACAATGCATTCAGAGAGTGTAGATTTCAGCAACGGCCCAAGAATACGATATTTGGGCTAATTTAATCGACAAGTTTTCGAAGTTTGTGTTTTTTTTTTTTATTTTAATAGGACGCTATAAGAAAAGATATTAATCTGTATGCAGTATTAAATAGATTTTATTATTAACACCAAGTATGATAAAAATTCTCTATCACACGTTGCCCTTTTTAGATAGCAATTAGTAATTTGTATAATGTATATATTAATACGATTGTATGTTATTTTATGTGTCACACCTATATCTAATTCCTTCCGAGTGATTGTGGTTTAATTGTTATTACTTTCCATTTCTTGCAATAAATAATTTTACCAAGAATTTAGTTTTAGTTTCAGTTACGATTATAGCTGATGGAACTCAAGATATCTATTTTCTCATAAATAATTTTACCAAAGAGTCTTCGAAAGTTTTTGGTTTCGGTTTCGATTATAGCTGAAGAAACTCACGTTGTGTGTGTATATATATATATATATATATATACATATATATATATATTAAAAGCGAAGTAGGGCATTTTTTATACCTTATAAAAAAAGATCGACTATAATGTAAAAAGAAACAGGATCGAGTAAAAGTAAGAACAATAAATTGAAAAGGAAGAAGATCGACTAAAAGGGGGAGAAAGAGAAAAGAAAAGGGGGAACGGTGAAGAGTACTTTTCGCCGACTGTCTTCAAAAGTAAATGTCGGAATGAAGTAATGTTGGCATGAAGTAATTTCTATGAGCGAAAAAAAAACACCGCGTAGAAATTAACCTGGTGGCGCCTGTTTAAAAACGTTCAACGAACGTATGTGGTCCATCTGTTTGCAAAGAACAGATCTGCAACAGTTTATTCTAAGGGCCTCCAAGAATCCGAGATGTTGAACAGACCTAGCCCTGTGCAAAATAGAGAACCACTCCTGTGTGTACTCACTCGCACATTTATTCGAACTGGTCATGTGATCACCGATCGCGGTAGCAGAAACACCTGATCGTGCAGAGGAGTCTAACCTACCCTGTCGTATATATAAAGGGACATGTTGGGAAATTCTGACCTCCAATCTGTGACTCGTTCTGCCCACGTAGTTAGCTCCACACTGACACTTAAATTTATAGACGACATGACTACTTTGAATGGTGGGCAAAACATCTTTCTGAAAGGAAGAAAAGAATTTCCGAGTGGTAAAAACAGGGCGGACTAAAGTGGCGGGGAAACAATTATGGGTCTGGTGAACAGTCTTTTTGATGATGTTATCACCTGCTGAACCCAACCATGGCAACTTTAGGTAAATCGGACACCGGGAAGGGTCTATGAATCTATTAGTATTAAAGTCCCCGACCTTGTTAGAAATTATCTTACTAACAATATGTCGAGGGTAGTCATTATCAAGAAAGATATTAAGTAGTTTTTCTAATTCAGCATCTAACTTAGAAGTCGAGCAAATCATAAGTGCATGGTGGGTAAGGGCTTTAATGAGATTGATCTTCCTCTTAAGTGGAGTAAAAGAGTTCCACTTAAGGTAAAGGCCTGTAAAGGTGGGTTTTCTGTAGATATCAGACTCAAAGCAACACTTCGTATAATCTTTGGATACCATGACATCTAAAAAGGGTACGGAATGATCGACTTCGCATTCCATAGTGAATTGGCGGGCTGGATGTAAGCTATTTAAGACATCAGAAAATATTACAGTCATCATGTGAAGAGAAACAGGCAAAAGTATCATCGACGTAACGCGTGTAAAAAGACGGCGGGGAGATCTTAGTAAAAAAACGATCTTCCGAAAAACCTACGAAAATGTTAGCCAAAATGGGACCTAAGGGGCTACCCATCGAAATGTCATCTACTTGTCGGTAAATCAGGTGGTCAAAGCTAAAGGAAACAGCCTTCGTGGCTAATTCCATCAGCTAAACAAACATCGGTTCTGGGAAGGGAGGACACGATATAGGGCCACGATATAGGTAGTCACAACAAATGTCAATAGTTTCGTCCAAGGGGACATTTGTGAACAAACTACAAATATCAAAAGACACAAGATAATTATTAGAACTATTCAGTTCTAAGTCTCGGATACGGGAAGAAAATTCAAAAGAATCCAAAACACAGTGGTTCGAATAATGTTTTGAAAGATCTCTACAAGCCATTTGGCTAATTCATGCTGCGCCGAACTGACCATCGACAAAATAGGACGAAGGGGGGCGTCTACCTTATGAATTTTCGGTAATCCGTACATCCGTGGTTTTGTGATCCCACTGGTCTAATTCTGCGGTATACCTCGTTTGAATTAAAATTACGCTTCTTGAGGTGAAGAAAATATTTCTGGAGCTTAACATCCATTTTAAGGGTGTCGTCGAAAGAAAGGTAACCTAATTTAATAAACTTACTGGTGTTGTCGCGAACTTAGACACACTTCGCTTTTAAACTATGACAATTCTGTTGCACTTCGAATTTACTATATATATATATATATATATATGAGAGTAGATGGTATTTTAATTGAAGCATTGTTGGTAAAGGAATATATCGAAGTTTTAAAAGCCAAAAGCAGTGCAGAAAAGACCAGAATCATGAGAGTAAAGAAAAGAAAAGAAAACAAACCAGTAGACGGGTATGTTTGAATAGAGAAATGTCTAACTGTTTATTCATCTATCATTTCTCACCTCGTTTTATAATTATTATGCAACCAAGTTGTTGGTATGTCCGGTGTATATAAAATCCATTGGTGGTATGGAAATTTTATTAATTTCGGAAGAAAAATACCTCCCATTTTCAAAAAAGAAAACAGAAATATATTCAAGATTACAGAAGAGAAGAGAACAGGACTGCAGGTAGAGGTCAGGGCCGCAGAAACGTGTGATTAGTTTAACAGTATGGAGCCGGGGGTAATTTTATTTTATTTTTATTTTTTTCTTTTGTTATAAATATTGGCTATATATATACATATTTTTTGTATAATATTGCATAATTTAATATTATTATTATTATTATTATTATTATTATTATTATTATTAATAATAATAATATTATTAATACGCGGCTAGGATTTTACTGCGATACTATAATTAAAAAGTATGCAAAATAATAATAATAATAATAATATTAATAATAATAATAAATTATACAATATTATATAAAATATATATAGCCAATGTTTATAACAAACTAAAAAATAAATAAATATAATAAGATTACCCCCTAGATCCAAACGGTTAAACTAATCACAACTTTCTGCGGCTCTGACTTCTATCTGCAGTCCTGTTCTCTTCTCTTCCGCCATTTTGATGTTTTTTTTCTTTTTTGAAAAGGTGATGTATTTGTTGCAATATTTTGGGTGTATAATGGGGTATGATCCCACACAGTCGGACGATTCTATTTATAAACGATGCTGTTAAGAACTGACGAATCAAATTAATTCACGCTCTGCTACCAACCAATCAGAAACCAGAATTGCTTCATAAATATTAAACCTTTTCTGGAGCAATTTCACATGTTCTTTCCCGGGTTTCGACACGGTAAGAATATTTTGTTCTGTGGAACTGTCGACTACAAACAAGTCACCTCCCAGGACTTGTGTGTAACAGTGAACCATCTGAAACTGTTCTGAAACTCAAAATGGCTTACACTTCTAGAGGTTATGAACCCAGTGTGCGTCTTTATTTCGATGGATCCGAATCAAAATTCGAATTGTGGCAAGTTAAATTTCTGGGATATCTTCGAATCCAAAAGCTACACAAAGTACTACAAACACAACCTGAAAACAGAAATGACCCCGACTTAATTGAAAAGAACGCAACTGTCTTTGCGGAATTACTACAGTGTTTAGATGACCGAAGTCTATCACTGGTAATGAGAGAAGCCCAGGACGACGGCTGCAAAGCATTAAACATATTGAGAGATCATTATTTATCGAAAGGAAAACCCAAAATTATTTCTTTATACACTGAACTGACCTCTCTAAAACGAATGGAAGCCGAAACTATTACTGATTATATTATAAGAGACGAGACAACTGCAAATTCTTTAAAAATGTCTGGTGAAGTTATAAGTGACAGTCTGTTAATTTCCATGGTCCTTAAGGGATTACCGAGTGATTTCAAGCAATTTGCCACCGTGATAACCCAGAAAAAAACATGACTTTTAGCCAATTCAAGGTAGCACTCAGAAGTTACGAAGAAACTGAAAAAATGATCACAGAAAAAAAACGAATCCACAAATATCATCAAATTTAAAAATACACACATAAAAACACCAAAATGGAATTATACCCATGCCAGGAATAAAAAACGCAACTTTGCCAAAAGCAAGTTTTTTCCGAAGAAAAGTACAAAAATTATTTGCTATAATTGTGGACGACCTAATCACAAGAGTTTCCACTATAGATACAGGACTAAAAATGGCGACTACATTAAAAATGTGGAAAGCTCCGTTAGCAAACATACATTATTATTTTCGTGTACATTTGATGCTTGTCGATTGTAGGGCCACGGCACATGTGATTACAAAGGAATCTGATTTTATCAATTTTGATCCCAACTTTAAGCCACAAAATCATTTTGTAGAACTAGCTGACGGGAATCGAGTCAATGATATCGTTTTGAAAGGAGGCAATGCGAGAATCTCGCTAAAGAACAATAAAGGTGAATTGTGTTTCTGTATTCTAGAAAAGGCTCTTCTAATCCCAAAATTTAAACAAAATATATTTTCTGTACAAGCTGCCACAAAACAAGGTGCAAATATAAACTTTAGCCTCAATAAATCAAAACTGATATACCCGAATGGAACTGTATTCGACATTAAAGAAAATGGAAGATTATATTAATTAAATAGTAGTCCCATCAAAAACCGCCTGCCATGATCTACAGACATGACATAAAATTCTTGGACACTGCAATATTCCTGATATCAAAAAGTTGCCGACTGTAGTTGATGGAATGCAAATACAAACATCAAAAACCTTCAACTGCGACGTCCGTACGCAAGGGAAAATGACAAACTATCAAAACAAGATACCAGACAAAAAGGCCAAAAAAATCCTATCAATGGTGCATTGTGACTTGAACGGTCCCGTAGAACCGATGGCCAGAGAACATTATAGATGTGTTGAATTTCGTAGATGACCATTCAGGTTTAATAATGGTTTACTTTTTAAAGAATAAATCTGATACCCTGCTAGCAACTAGGAAATATCTAGCCGGCATGGTCCCCTACGGTGAAATCAAGTGTATTCGCTGTGACAACGGTACCGAATTCACCAATAAAGACTTTGAACTTTTACTAATTAACCATCGTATCAGGCATGAAACTTCAGCTCCTAGATCGCCACACCAAAACGGGACTGCTGAACGTGCGTGGCAGACACTTTTTGAAATGGCAAGATGCCTACTCATTGAATCAAAACTCCTTAAAAACCTCTGGGCGTATGCACTTATGGCGGCAGCCTATATACGCAACAGGTGCTTTAACAAAACACTATCTAAAACTCCATATGAATCTTTCTGCGGTAAAAAACCAAATTTAAGCAGAATGCATATATTTGGTTCAACTTGCTTCGCATATATAGAGAAAAAGAGTAAATTGAATATTAAAGCCGACAGAGGTATATTTCTTGGATACGATAAAAACAGTCCAGGCAATTTAATATTTTTCCCGAAAAAAAAAAATAAAAAGAATCCGGTGTGTAAAATTCACAGACACGTGTAATTTTACAGACGAAAACCTGTCATATGAAGAGGATGAAATTATATTACCTCAAATAATTAGAACAAACGAAAACAATAAAAATGACGGAGACGAGAGTGTCCATGATGATGATGATGATGATGATGATAAAGTCGAAAGATATCCCAAAAGAAATAGAAGACGACCCGATTTTTTTGTGGTCGACAATATAAAAGATTATCAAATCGACTATTGCTATTCAATGGAAAATGCGCCAAAAAGCTTCCACGAAGGAATTAATTCAGAACATTGTGATGAATGGAAAATTGCCATGAAAAAAGAAATAGATGCCTTAACCGAAAATGATACCTATACGGTAGTGCTTCTCCCAAGAGATAAACATGTTATGTCTACCAGATGGGTCTTTACAAAAAAGAGTACAGCATCAGGCGTAGAACAGTACAAAGCAAGATTTGTTGCTAAGGGGTACTCTCAGATTTGCGGTAAAGAATACTTTTCTACGTTTTCACCGACCACAAACCTAACGCAATCAGAATTTTACTGCAAATCGCATCACAATATGACCTAAACATCCATCAAATGGACGTAAAAAATGCATATTTGAATACCCCAATAGACTGTGAAATTTATATTACCCCTCCAGAGGGATTTTTAATGAAAAATAAAAATAGCGTGTGGCGACTTAACAAGTCATTATATTGTCTAAAGCAGAGTGCTCAGTGTTGGAACAGTATTTCATGATTATATTATTAAACAACAATTTAGACAATGCGCTGTAGACCCCTGTTTATATACCCAACACAAAGACGATAAACTACTGGTTTTGGTTTTGTGGGTCGATGATATTTTAATCGCATCAAATTGTGACATAATGTTAACTGATGTTAAGAACAAATTAAGTAAAAGATTCAAAATGACCGATCTTGGAAAAATATCCTGGTTTCTGGGGATAGAATTTACTCAAAGCAAAGGACTTGTTACGATGACTCAATCGAGATACATCGACAAAATACTATGAAAATTTGGAATGGGAGAGTGCAAGAAACGCTCTACACCGGTCGAAAATTATATTAATAAAAATATACACACAGAATCTGAAATAATAAATGACACACAGTATCGCGAAATTATAGGTAGTCTTATATATTTAATGACTGCAACCAGGCCCGACATATGCTATACAGTAACAAAACTGTCACAAAAATTAATACGACCAACAAGGAAGGATTTAAACAGAACTAAACAAGTCCTTCGTTATTTAAAAGGAACTAAAGAACAGAAGTTAGTATTTAGAAAATCAAGAAATCCCCTAAAATTAGAAGGTTTTTCGGATTCAGACTGGGCAAACGACGAAGATCGCAAGAGTGTATCTGGATATTGTTTCAGACTCTCAGAAAATGGGACTATTATTTCATGGAAATCTAAAAAGCAACAGATTGTATCTCTCTCTACGTGTGAAGCAGAATTTATCGCGATCACACACACGAACTAGGAAGTACTCGACCTTAAAAATATCCTAAATACTATTTTAGAGCCAGAATTAATTGCAAGCCCCGTAGTAATTAATGGTGATAATCAAGCCAGTATAGTCTTAGCACAGAACACGATAATCAACCAAAGATCTAAACATATAGATATAAAATACCATTTCATAAAAAATGAGATAAAAAAGGAATCCGTTATTTTGAATCACCAGAACAAAATATCGCTGATGTATTTATGAAACCCGCAACAAAGATAAAGCTACAACGTTTTTCTCAAAACTTGTTGGGGAATTCGACTGAATATTTTTTTTTCACTGCCCTGTATGTATATAGATTTCTATATATAAAAAAAAGAAAGAAAAATAGTCCTGGACAAGACGTTAAACTGTATCTATTTTATTTGTATTAACACTTTAACCTACTAATGTGTAAATACTTTTGCTTGAAAAAAAAACTCTTTGTAATTTTCTTTTTTGATATTTGAACACAATTAAAAATTGCGTCTTTTTAATTGCTAAAATTCTAAGATCCAAATGATTTCTAATTTTTGTTATGTCTAAGTGAATATAAAAATATATATTTATTTTTGAACAGAAAAAACACAAGGGACTTCCCTATTATAAAAAATAGGGAGGATGTTGCAATATTTTGGGTGTATAATGGGGTAGTTATTTAATTGCCGCCCACATCGGCAATATTTGGCACAAGGCATGGAAAGTGGGAACCCCGGAGGCTCCCCTAAAGGAGGGGCATTCCTGCAATTTTAAAAATTGCCTAAGTAACCCGGTCGGCATTCCCCGGTCGGGGCACCTCAGGCAGCAAGCAATAAATTTGCCCCATCGGAAAGCCCGGTTGCAGGGCCTGTGAGGGTGGACCTCCTAGGTATTACCCAGGCGGTGTACCTCAGTCCAACAGGTGCTGGGCCGGTTCCCGGCCCACCACCTGTTGGGCTGTGTCAAGTGACGAATCCTTGACTTGTACTACCCTGTCTCCCTGCAGCCGAAGCCGCTAGGAGACCTTCCTCATCATACAAGGTTGTATAATGGGGTATTTATTTAAATGCTGCCCACATCAGCATTATTTGGCACAAGGCCTGGAAAGTGGGAACCCAGCAGGCTCCCCTAAAGGAGGGGCACTCCTGCAATTTTAAAAATTGCCCGAGTAACCCCGTCGGCATTCCCCGGCCTCAGGCAGCAAGCAATAAACTTGCCCCACCGGAAAGCCCGGTGGCAAAGCCTGAGAGGGTGGACCTTCTAGGTATTACCCAGGCGGTGTACCTCAGTCCAACAGGTGCTGGGCCGGTTCCCGGCCCCTCACCTGTTGGGCTGAGTGTCAAGTGACGAATCCTTGACGTACTACCCTGTCTCCATGCAGCCGAAGCCGCTAGGAGACACATCCCATCATAAGAGGTTTATAATAGGGTATGATCCCACACAGTCGGACGATTCTATTTATAAACGATGCTGCTAAGAACTGACGAATCAAATTAATTCACGTTCTGCTACCAACCAATCAGAAACCAGAATTGCTTCATAAGTATTAAACTTTTCTGGAGCAATTTCACATGTTCTTTTCCGGGTATCGACACGGTAAGAATATTTTGTTCTGTGGAACTGTCTACTACAAACAAGTCACCTCCCAGGACTTGTGTGTAACAGCGAACACTCTGAAACTGTTCTGAAACTCAAAATGGCTTACACTTCTAGAGTATTTTTCTCCCGAAATTAATCAAAGTTCAATACCACCAACGGACTTTATATACGCCGGACATACTAACAACTTGATTGCATAATAATTATAAAACAAGGTGAGAAATGATAGATGAATAAACAGTTAGACATTTCTCTACTCAAACATACCCGTCTACTTGTTTATTTATTTTTCTTTTCTTTACTCGCATGATTCCGGTCTTTTCCGCACTGCTTTTGGCTTTTAAAACTTATATACATATATATATATATATGCCAACAAATTCGTGTGAATGGCTGTCACCACAGGAGGAAGCCTCTTATTGAGGCAATACACAAGAGAGCCCGAAAACAGTCTGCTGAAGACATGTCAACAAAGCTCCTAGATTACTGGAACCATGTCCTATGGTCTGGTGAGACGAAATTTAATTTGATTCTGATGGTCTTAAGCATGAGTAGCGGCGAATAGGTGAGGAGACCTGGCCGCCGCCACTCATACTTAAGACCATGAGACATGACAGATAAGTGTGTCATGCCTACAGTCAAGCATGGTGGTGGGAATGTCATGGTCTGGGGCTCCATAAATGCTGAAGGTATTGGAAAGTAACATTTCATTGAGGGAAACATGAACTCCAACATGCACTGTCAAATATTGCAGCAGACCCTGATCCCCTCCCTTCAAAAACTGGGTCGCAGAGCAGTGTTCTTGCATTACAATGACCCAAAACACACATCCAAGACAACCACTGCTTTACTGAAGAGGCTGAGGATAAAGGTGATGGACTGGCCAAGCATGTCTCAAGACTTGAACCCAATAGAAGATCTTTGGGGCATCCTCAAGCAGGAAGTGGAAGTGAGCAATGTCTTAAATATCCGCCAGTTCCGTGACGTCGTAATTGAAGAATGGGAGAGTATCCCAGTGGATACATGCGAAGCTTTGGTAAACTCTATGCCCAGAAGAATAAAGGCAGTTTTGGATAATGATGGTGGCCACACAAAATATTGAGTATAGACATATTGTATGTTAATATTAACAAATTTTTGTATTTTCTGATATGATATAAGAAAGCTGTGTTGAAAATCAAATATATAATTTTGAATGTTTTAATCTCCGATTCTTTTGTTCCCCGGTTGTACTGTTCGGGATTTCTGCAATTCTATGGGCCTATACAAACACCCATATACGTGTATATAATGCCTGAAATGAGGTAAGGAAGATTTTTTTCTTTTTATTAGTCAACTATATGGACATAAAAATCATATTAATCACTGACACCTAAAAAGGAAATTACTGCCGTATTTCAACAGTTCTATATGAAAACGTTCACTAACATGTCTATATGAATAGCGAGTGTGAACACTAGCAAAACATAATTGTAATTTTCCACTCATTTTTATCTAGTATATATATATATATATATATATATATATATATATATATATATATATATATATATGATGGACTCTCCCGTCGATTTCGACGTATGAGGTTCAGATAACCCATATTTCTAAAACTCATTTATGCTTTTGCCTCTGATGACTTTTTAGTCCATCAAGGGACTTTCAGACAAGGCCACAAATAGAACATGAATGTGGATTTAATGCTGCAGATATTAGTTCGGGTGGTAGTCGTTTTGCTCTTACTCTGTTTTCTTTCAGTTGCATTAAGCTTTCAGATTGAAACATCTGGAGACCTTCAAAACACCTTGATCTCCATCCTTTTCGGTCATTCACCTCATCTTCAAGACTCCTGTATGGTATGTTCACTGCAGACAAGTTACTCTTCACCTTGTCCTTGTACCTAAGCCAAGGACGTCCGACATTTATATATATATATATATATATGTATATATATATATATATATATAATTATAAAGTAATATTGATTTATCTTTTGCCGCCCTAGTTATTATAGTTTTAGAGAAAAACTTCGTATGCTAATATGTTCAACTAATCACTTAGAAAACTAGTGTTTGTTTCTATGAATATATATTTGTACACTGTATCTGCCTTCAAATTGCCTTACAACTATTCTTGAATTGATGCTTCTCGCAACAACGATTTATATTATTTTCCAATCATCCACTCACACATTCATCACACAAAACTGTAAAAAGCAACATTGTTTTTAATCTAAAATAATCATATCTCTTCATCAAACATTGATAACAACAGATGAATTTTCTAAATGTAATTATTTTCGCTTAAATCACCGCTATTATTTCTTTTTTTTTAATTCAATATATTGCTTTCATTTAACACTAAATTATAAATATGAATAATGAACGTTTCTTCACTTTCAATATCATCTTCAGTCGTTCTGACTGTATTCGGAGAAGAAAGGAATATGGGTTTTGAACTGTCATCCGTGGCCAGGAATATTTTTTTCTGTTATTATTGTCTTCTAAATTGTGTTTTACCAATAGCATTTTCTATTCATAGTTTTCATCTTTAATATAAATCTTACCAATCTGTTTACATGTATGTATGTATGTATGTATGTATGTATGTTTAAATTTTTCAACCGAAATCTTCACGTGATCGGTATTATTTTGCAGCTCGACATTTCAGATTACAAATATCGAACAATTGGCCCAAAACATTAATTTCTTCACCCCCAACTGGGTAGTTTTCTACAAAAAGGGGACGATTTTCTGCAAACTATTTTTGCAAGTCATCGTATCGGTTAGATTGATTCTGTGTAATTTTAACGTTCCGAACTTCCGGTCGCGTTATCGAGTAGTGGTGAGACGTCAGATTTTCTTTTACTTTTTTCCACCATCGCGTCATGGGTTCGAGCCTGCCTGCCTACAAACACTTTTTTTTTTGCTCAACACACACCTCCAAATACCTGGGAAACGTAGGGCAATTAGGCTTGCGTGAACTAAAAAAAGACTCACTATTTATTCGGATTTGATCACTGAATTTTCTCGACAGTTTTGTGCGCTTTTCCTTATACATTTTCCACATTCAACACTAGGGCAAAACATGTCAATTAACGAACAGCTTTTCAATATGGCGGTTTATTTAACAACACGTATTAGACGTTGCTGCCTTTTTCACAATAAGCAAATAAATTCATTTTTTTTTTCTAGAAAAATTATCCGTGTTGCAATATGTTTTTATTTGTTAACATATGCCACACTTCGGTTGTTTTTTAAGTTTTACTTTTCCGGGAAAACTGCACTATCATAAGTTATAGAATAAAGATAAAATTATATCACCTCGCAACTAGATCAATCTCCTAAAAGAAAAATGCGTTGTCTGATAAGATTATATCTTAATTTTAATTTTCGTAAGGATATACAAAATTGGGTAAAATATTACAGTTACGTGAATTAATTTAGCTAGTCTTGGGACAAGTTTGCATTTAGTATATAGAAAGGGTGTTTAGTTTTAGAGGCAGCAAAGTGTATATTAAAATAAATCACCGAAAAGTATTTTTATCATACAAGTGGTTTATTCCAAAAATCCATTTTGTCAATTAGAATTTAAATGCAATTTGGAGCAAATAGCGTCCGCAGCCCACAGATGTATGACGTAATCTATTGTCACAACTCTATGCATTAGATTAGGTTATGTTTCGGAAAAGAAACGCGCCAAATTTTTGTTTGTTTGTTTGTTTGCATTTTAGTGAGCTATTGCGTTTGGTTCACCTGCGTAGACATCGAACTTTATAAATCCCTAAAAAAAATAATCCTATGGGGTAAAATGGCACGAATGTGATGGTCAGTTAACATGAAATCATTCCTTCATTAAATAGTTTAATAAATTGATCGTATCGCATGCCGTGTGACATGTGGCGTCGTCCTTCTGATACAGCATTGCCAAACAAAGTTTAATTCAATACAACCAATGGTTGCCAATTTGCAATAAAAAAATAGTTTTCTATTTAAATTTTGCTGCCTGTAAAAAGAACCTTATATATATATATATATATATATATATATATATATATATATATATATATCGGGGGGCGCACACACACACACATATATATATATATATATATGATTACTTCAGTTAATCACATAAATTAATATACGAAGATATAAGTTAATGCGTACATTTTCAGTATTTATTTCAACAGTGCTCAATACATAGGTAGAGTTAGGTAGTAAATTATAAACGTTATCGCTTAATTGCCATATATATATTTTCATTATTTATATATATATATATATATATATATATATATATATATATATATATATATATATATATACTTGAAGGAAAACTCGACGTTGCCTAGAGTTGAATTATGTTCAATGAATGCCCCACTCACATGTACTTATTTTATTGTCATGGAAATCGGTGTAATCGCTTAAATCGATTGATTCCCTGTCCTAACTAGGGACCCACAGTGATGCACCCAGAGCAAGCTTCGCATACCTTTTCGCAATGTCTTAGTTCACAGTACATTGTAGATTACATTGCACTGTAGAGAAACCACTGTTCATTTTAGAAAATATTTGTATATAATGGATTGAATTAAAATTTGAAATGCGGTCATCGAGTATCACAGTTCAATTGTGCTCTAAACAGAAACATTCATTTCGAATACACCCCTATCATATCATAATCCTCAGTTGTTGTTTTTATGCGCCGTACACTTCTGCTTATTCGGTGATAATGGTTTGGATGAAAGATAAGAATGCCAATGTTAAGTATCATGTTTCAAATGTGCTCTAAACCTCTTATTAATTTCAAACGTGCCTCTGTCATATTTAAGCACATACTGTTGATTTTATACGCATGGTCTTTCTGTTTGTGTGGTAATAAATCTTCTTAAGTGAATTCGTGATGTTAGGCTTTATAAGGTGTTAACTTTATTCAAAACTACCTGTTTCTGATTTAATCGGATTCTTTGATTACTAATTATCGATACTTATCGATGATATTCCGAAACAAAAACTATATAAGAACACTGCCAGATATATAAAGAACATTTGAATAAAATTTCATAAAATATATTCTCTACTGCTTTGGAGTCCATAGTAAAGCAATTCTCATTTTTAAGCTAAATGTTTCTCATCAGAAAAATGGCAGGGCCAATATCATACAAAATGTAAATATAGATAAAAACTGGATTCATAAAATTTAGATATGAAATTTGGAAGTATATTTTTATTCGTTATCTTTCATTAAATATATCTCATTTGTCTTCTTAATAGTGTTGAGATTTTATAATCTTGATAAGTTTTCCTTTATTAACGATATATTCTTTGATAACATAACTTTGGCCTTCGGGCCAAGATCAAAGTGTAGTATCTGTTCCGGCAGATACTACACTTAAGATAATTTGTACCAGTCAATGGAGGGGAAACCCTCTATACTGGGACAATTATTATTTTTGGTAACCAGAGTGACCCCTTTTAGGGGAGCTGGTTTTTACCTCACATTAAAAACGGCCTTGTGCCTAATTTGCTCAGTGGGGGAGCAAATAAACACCATCTGTTCCGGCAGATACTTCAAGCAAAGACCATATGTGGGGGCAACCCCACATATAAGACCTTGGTCAATGTAGGGGCAACCCTTCATACCAATTGTCACTATCCAGCTCCCCTACTCCCCGGGGAGTTGGTCTCCATTTCCCCTTCACTCCTCACTTTAAAAATCGGCCTTGTGCCTAATTTGCTCAGTGGGGGAGCAAATAAATTCCTCAAAGTGTAGTATCTGTTCTTCAGATACTATTCTTCAATTTCTTGTTTTCTGTCAATATAGGAGAAATCCTTTACGAATGAGACAATTTTCATCTATGTTCTTTTCTCCACGTTAAAATACCACCCTGATATCAAACTCTGTTCTGTGGGGAGACAAAGTAAATAGGAGCACACACACACACACATACACACACACACACATACATATATATATATATATATATATATATATATATATATATATATATATATATATATATATATATATATATATATATATCTGGTCCAGGGTTGCCTAACGAAGTCTCATCGACTGAAACAGGTGGCTGTTTGTAGCAACCATATGTAACTTTTTACCCTTGAAAAAAAAATATAATAATAATAATAATAATAATAATAATAATAATAATAATAATAATAATAATGTATATGTATATATATATATATATATATATATAATTACGTTTCCAAAAATATGTCTTTTTACATATTCTTTGCTTATATGTATACATATCTTCTAAAAGTTTATATCTTTAACAAAGCAGAAAATACCAAGATGAGAAATGCTCAACACTATTTAGCAGAGTAAACACACATCATATGCGTGCGCGCGCGCGTGTGTGTGTGTGTGTGTGTGTGTGTGTGTGTGTGTGTGTGTGTGTGTGTGTATGTAAGAAAACAATTTGTTTATTTTTATTTCTATGTTTACTTCCGGAAAATGTCTATTAAATATCGGTACGGAAGAGTAAATTGAAGTTGAACCTCTCGAGATTAAAGAGATTTTATTTTGTGGTAAACCACGTTACATATCGATGCTTACAATTTGAGAACGAAACGAAATAGGAAAAGGCTACTTTTCTCTTTATTTCGTCGCACGGTTCACTGATGGAATGTGATTGAGTCGTTTTCATATTTGTGTTTGTCGTGATAACGTGGTTTCCTTGTTGTCTGCGCCTTAATGTGATCTGCACCAGATGACGACGACGCTTTTGTGATCGACGATGTTATCGTGGGCGGAAGAAGAGAAAAGACATCCGTCCAGCCCGGTCGTTGGAGGGAAAAAGTCATCTTCTGTTTGTAAACAATCGCTGATAAATATGCGCGATAGAAACACTTCCTTTTTAATGCGGACTAGTTCGTTTGATTGTGCGTGCGTGTTTCCGGCTCCATCTATTTTTAGACTGCGGAATGTGGCTGAAATCTGATCAATATAAAAATATGATTTTTGGTACTATTTTTGAAATATTTTATTTTTTTCCGGAACTATATCGATACATATTTATTCATTTACTAAATGATTTGTTACACCTCTTTAAGAACCCATACCACGCTAAATAATGAAGGCCAATGTATGTATATATATATATATATATATATATATATATATATATATATATATATATATATATATATATATATATGTGTGTGTGTGTGTGTGTGTGTGTGTGTTACATTTAGAACAGTGGTGGTTTATTAAAATTGTGGGGTCTGCGTACGCGCCCATTCTCTATAGAATTGAAATACAAAAGCAAAAAACGTTTACAAGAGTTTTTCACATAGATGCACATGAGAATACTTGATACGTATGTTTCAGCTAGAACAGGGATGGTATATTAAAATTGTGCGGTCTGTGTTTGCGCTTGGGCTCCATAGAATGGAAATATGCCACAAACTTTAAGAAGTGAAGTACAGACATGCAAAATTATCTAGAAATCAGGTAGTTACAACCTTTTAGAAAGTTTTATAAAAATTCAAGGCACCATTTTTTTTAAATAAGCCTTAAAGTGTCAATGTTAGCCATTTTAA
>NC_136482.1:113485678-113583178 GCF_053919585.1 Euprymna scolopes | reverse complement strand
ATATATATATATATTATTTTACTGCATTTTTAGTCTATATTCTTGACGTACGTTATTATCTTTAATATTCTCACTTTGGTGCTAATCATTGTATAAAACGTGTTTGTAATTGGCTTGTATAGCCTTTATAAGGATTTTTCTAATAAAATTATATTTACCTCTTCTACAACTATTACATCGATTTGTTTATAATGTCTTCATATCCTCAATTTTGTGTTGATCAAAATGTGCTTAAATGTTTATATTTAATGCCTAATCCTAGTGCTAATTGTGAGATTTACATATAAATGAAATAACTATATCGTCTCAGAAACGATCGTACACTGATTGGTTGTTTATGTTTGATACTTGAAGCACGAGTAAATCATTTGAAAACGTGTCGGCAGGTAAAATCATCTTGAAATTGTAAATATAGAATAAACAGACAAACTATTTTAGAACACGATTTAGATGAGAAAATAGAATTGTTTTTTTTGGGGGGGGGCTTATTAATTTTAAAAAATCTTTGTCAGAGAGTTCTTAAGTTTTGTGAGTGTTTTTTCTCTCATGTTTATCCTCGTGTTGTGTTATAGTTCTATATGTTAGTTCTAGCTGGTATTGTACGTAGTTTTCTTCTTTTTTTTATCTTATTTTAGTTATTAGGTCGGAAACATGACCTTGAAAACGTGTCGGAAAGTAAAAATATCTTAACTGGAAAAAATAAAATATAGCCAGTGTTATAGGGTTAAATGGTAATAAGAACGAAGGAACACATAACTTTTAGGGGAAAACATGTATTCACATATATTACAAGCAAAGCGAATTGAGCAATACCATTCCTCAACGGTAGGGTGTTTGCACACGACCTTCGTGGCCGCGTTCCAATCTCTGACTGCCGAGCACCGGTACTCGATACCGGAAATGTATGAGAGAATCAGCTGCTGCTGTTTTCGTTCGAAATTTCGAGTTCTACAGGCACAACTGGTGAAGGTCAGAAGTTACATAAGGCGAAACGATGTGAAAATACCACACAAAATAGGACAGTCGTTTGAAGGATAAAAATAATGCTCCAATGATTATTTAAACAATGTATGACTCGATCAACGGGAATTTCTATTCCGTAAAATAATACTCCAATACAATTGACTTATTTAAAAGGTTCTATCTTATTCACGAGTAAAACCTTTATCACAACGATTGCTATATAGACGGAGTACAATAAAGATCACCGCAACAAGAATTTAATGCAACGTTGCACAAATGGCAAAGAAACGTGTTGCTGAAACAATGATTACTATTTTTTTTACACAATATTCATATAGTTTCCTTTTTATTTACTTAATTCTAATATATTTTAGCTATTTTTGTTGTACATACTTTTAATTTATTTTAGCTATGCTAAAAATTATTTTTATTGTACATACGCCCAAACATTCCATGTTTTATGCGCTATAACTAATTTCCACACCCTAACTTTTTCATTCATTATTCCCTTCCTATTTGACATGTTTCGATAATTATTAACTTATATATGTATATATCCATAAAAGCTAACGTGTCTGTGTGTCTGTCTGTGTGTCCGTCTGTGTGTCTGTGTACAATTCCCTACACAATAACTCTGTCAATTTTTACTCTACAGACTCGAAATTTGATATACAGGTTACTGAGATTTGGAAAAATCTTTGTGATTGGTTTTCGGCCAGAAATTTGGCTGGTAATAAGGCAAAGTTCAACGATTTGACCTTTGAGAACTCTAACAAACTCCTCCGATAATTTTGGGTCTAAACACTTGAAATTCAGATATAGGTTCCTTGGACATTAATAACTTGATTTGAGCCTAAAACAATAAATGTTAAGGGGTCATAATAGGGATCAGTAAAAAAATTGACTGTTTTTTTTTGTTCTTTTTTTTTTTTTTGCTCAGCATACACCTCCAAACACACGGGCAACGCCGGCACCCATGCTAGTATATCTATAAAAGTGAACGTGTTTGTGTAGCTGTGTGACTGTGTGTGTACATTTACCTACGCAATAATTCTGTCAATTTTAAGTCTACAGACTCGAAATTTGATATACAGGATACTGAGATTTTGAAAAATCTTTGTAATCCGTTGTCGGATTGGCAGTTAAGGGTCAAAGTTCAAAGATTTGTCCTTTGAGAATTCTACCAAACTCCTCCGCCAATTTTGGGTTTTAGATATAGGTTCCTTGGACATGGATCTAACTAGATAACTTGATTTGAGCCCAAAACAATAAATTTTAAGGGGTCATAATAGGGGTCAAAGTTAAAAAAATATTGACCTCTGCGGTCTTTTCCAAATTACTCAGACAATTTTTGGTCTAAACATTTGAAATTTTACGGAAAGGGTATTCAGATTCAGGGCAAGCTTTTCAATCGGTTCGGGTCGAAAATCGTTAGTTACTAATATATAAATGTATTTATGTATGTTTGCATGTCTGCCTTAAACTTTCGACAAAGGTGACGGATCTTACCAAGATGAGTATCAATTTTGTAAGGTCGACCTTTCAGACGACAAGTATCGAAAAATCAGCTAAAAACATTAATATCTTCACCTTCAACTGGGCACTTTTCTACAGGGGGGGTGCTTTTTACGCCGATATTTTTTAAAGTCATCCTCTCCCTTCGATTGTCTAGACTTAATTAAAACCTATGTCAATTCCGATTTGGCGGTGTTCGTAACAGCAAAGACGTCAGTTTTTCCCCTCGTTCTTTTCCTCCTTCGCGTTACGGGTTCGAGCCTGCCTTGCTACTTCCACCTTTTTTTTCTCAACATACACATCCAAACACCCAGGCCATGCTGGGCTGAAATGCTAGTACGTATATATTTTTGTTTAATTTATAAAAGTGAACATGTCTGTCTGCCTGTCTGTGTGTAGATTTTCCTACGCAATAACTCTGTCAAATTTCAGCTTACAGACTCAAAATTTAATATACACGGTACTAAAGTTTGGAAAGATCTTTGTAATCCGTGTTCAACCAGAAGTTGCGCTGTTAATGGGTCAAAGTTAAACGATTTGACTTTTGAGAACTCTACCAAACTCATCCGACAATTTTGGGTCTAAACAATTGAAATTTTAGACATAGGTTCCTTGGACATGGATCTACCTAGATGACTTAATTTGAGCCCAAAACAATAAATGGTAAGGGATCCTAATAGGGGTCAAAGTTTTAAAAAAAATGACCGCTTTTTATGCTCAACATTCACATCCAAACACCGAGGTAACGCCGGGCTGAACTGCTAGTATGATTATAAAATTATATATATATATATATATATATATATATATATATATATATATATATATATATATATATATATATATATATATATATATATATATATAAATCCGGCTATGCAAACCATTTAATTTCAATAAAGTAGTTCTAGACATTTAAAAAAGCAAGATATTATTTTATTCAAGCAAAGTAAATAAAAGGTAAAGATCATATGTAGTTTTTGTCGTTTGATGAATTATTGTAGCGATTAATTGTAATTTTGTTTACCTAAAAATAGTATGTATGTATCTATAATATAAAGCTGAACGTCTGTGTGTGTGTCTGGTCACGAATAGGCTCCTATATGGTAGACTATTATAGAAAACTAATCACATATAATGATAGAAGATGTGTCGAGACACAAGAATGGGTATGTTTGATCTGGCATAATGATGATTCATTAAAATTGTCGGGTCTGCGTACGCGCCTAGTCCACAAAGTATGGAAATAAAAAAATAAAAAATAAAAAAAAACGTTTACAAGTGTTTTTGATATAGATGTACATAATAATACTTTGATAAGTATGTTTTAACTTAAATAGGGATGGTATAATAAAATTGTGAGGTCTGCATTCATACCTGGCCTCCATAGAATGGAAATTACGTACAAACTTTAATAAAGACTGTTAATATATATCTGCGTAAGTATACTTTGTTAATTATGTTTCAGTTTGAAGAAATATGTTATAATAAAATTATTGGGTGTTCGTTCGCGCCTGACCTTCATAGAAATGAAATATGTCACAAAGTTTAACAAGGTTTTTTAATATAGATCCACAGAATATTGTGATAAGTGTTTTAGCGTGAACAGGTATGGTATAATAAATTATGGGGTTTAGCTATTTTATTTTTACTTTCATCATATTTTGCTTTGGTTTTGATACCCCCAAATTCGAAGCTATCTCTTTACAACCCTTCCTTTTCATAACCTATCATACTTTCATAAATCAGTCCATTTTCTGTAGGTTGTTTTTGAACCCAGTCAACGACGGGTATTTTGTTAGTATATATATATATATATATATATATACAGAGAGAGAGAGAGAGAGAGAGAGAGAGAGAGAGAGAGAGAGAGAGAGAGAAAGTGAGAGAGAAAGAGATAGTTGAATAGATAGATAAGTATGACTCTGACATAATCCATAATATCATATTATATGAACGAACAAATATATATATATATATATATATATATATATATATATATATATATATATATATATATATATATATATATATAGCTTTAAGTAAAAGAGAAAAGAGAAAGATCAATTCCACAAAAGGAGACTTATCCGGATAATGCCAAGCTCAACAATAATTATTGGAGGTTATACAATAGGACAAGAGAATGAAATGAAGACACAAAACTATATATAGGTAGATACAGAATGGATCATTTATTGAATAATCAAATACAGGTAAAATTTGGGGGATAGAAGGGACTCTTTACATAACCTCACATAACCACCCCCACACCAAATTAATCAAAAATTACCCGCTCCATAGAAAATAGACACCGCATAAACCGTTTAAGTAAATTACCACACAGCAGCAATACACCTCCTATTCAATCATAACACATTTACCCCTTAATCTCAATACTATTTTAAAGACAATTTATATTCTTATATATCATACTATATATAATAAGCTTCTCCTCATTTATTTAGAATTCATTAAAACTTCCCCCAACACGCTATAATCCTCTTAATCTTTTTTTATCCCTAATTAACCTTACGCTAGATGCCGCATCCACACCATGCTACCTAGCACCTTCTCTACTCTTCTGATGAGAAGTGTTAGGCTTCGAAATGCCCATGCATAAAGAGTCCCTTCTATCCTCCAAATTTTGCTTGTATTCCATTATTCAATAAATGATCCATTCTATATCTACCTATATATAGTTTTGTGTCTTCATTGTGTCTTCATTTCCTTCTCTTGTTGTCCTATTATATATATATATATATATATATATATATATATATATATATATATATATATATATATATATATATATATGAACAAATATTACTTTGACACTGAAAGGAGACGGTTATGACACGATCAGGGATGTCATGACAATATATATATATGTATATATATATATATATATATATATGTGTGTGTGTGTGTGTGTGTGTGTGTGCGTGTGTGTGCGTGTGTATGCGTGTGTGTGTGCGTGTGTGTGCGTGTGTATGTGTTGTCATAACATCCCTGATCATGTTATAACCGTCTCCTGTTAGTGTCACGGGAGTATTTGTTTATAGACATTATTATCTCACAACCCAACTAAATAAAAATGTATTTGCTAATATATATATATATATATATATATATATATATATATATATATATATATATATATATATATATGTTATGTTGGGCTGTGAGATAATATCATGACCAATGAATATACAATACTCTGACACTGAAAAGAGCAGTTGTTGACTTTATTGATGTGGTCATGACAGAAGGAAGATAAGCCTGGGAGAATCATAAGGTAATAACAGCACAGGTATGACACTAACCACCTCGGAAGGAAGAAGATATTCATGGAAGGATAGACACACGAGGATGAAAATATGCTATACTAGTCTACCAAAGAAATGAGGTAAAACCTACGAGGGTCGACTAATATCGGAATAAGGTAATGCATGCATGGAACCATGGGAACATGGTAAATACAACACTACCCGTCTTCCCCAAAAAGAAGGTAGTTCCTCGGAGAATGGTATCCTGACGACATACCACAACGTAAAAAAAACAGATGTAATATCTTTGAGGAATTTCTCACGTCTTTAAAAGGAGGAGGTAATCTCTGGATTATTTTTTTGTAACAACAGAATAGATAATACATTACTCATTCTGATTATAAAATTTCACCTGTCTATTTAAATGTATGTATGTATGTATGTATGTATGTATGTATGTATGTATGTATGTATGTATGCCTAATACTTTTGACAGAGGCGATGGATTGTCACGTGATCGGTATCGTTTTGAAGTCCGACTCTTCGAACGACAAATATCGAAGAATTAGCAAAAACATTAATTTTTTATCCTCGGCTGGTCACTTTCCTACAATTTCGCCAATATTTTCGAAGCTCATTCGTTCTTTTGGATTGGCTAGCTTTAATTTAAACCTTCATCACTTCCGGTTTGGCGACGGATGCAGCGGCAAAGATATCACGTTTTTTTTTTCACGTTCTTTTCTTTCTTCGCCTTCCTGCCTAGTGTCATCCCCTTTGCATTATAACTAGTAAGATTACATTTCGTTGCTCGGGGTCAAAGTGCATTTATATTCAAACTTTTATCTCTGTCCTTCTCCTCATACTCTCTATTTCTTCTCGGCTTACCCCATTTCTTTGCAGGTTTATATACTCACCTGCAACTCTTCTTTTATATAATAGATTCTCAGAAATTAAAAGAAAAAAGGTTTCAGCATATATGTTTGTGAGGTTAACATATAAAATATCTAAAAACAGAAATTTATTAACTCAACGTTTGTATCACAAAAATGTTAAAATGTACTCACACTTCGAATTATAAAGCATTTATTTATGAACATAAAGTGAGCTGAAATAATTTGGAGAGCTGCAAAAGGACTTTGAAAACAGTGAAATTAAAGTTAGCAGCGACACAATCAGTAGAACCTTTCACCTTAAATACATCTTCTCTAGATTAGCAAAGAAAACTCACTTTCTTACGCCAAAGCGTGTTCGTGCAAGGCTTGGTTTTGCAAATGCGTATTCAAGCAAGCCTCTAGAGTTTTTGGCTTAACGTGCTTTCGTCAGATGAGACCCAAATTGACTTGTTTGGCACTCCAAAAACACCGAAAGGTTGGGAAAAAAGTACTCAATACCAGTCAAAAAACACCATTCCAACAGTAAAATTTGGAGGAGGACCCATTATGATCTGGGTTTTTTTTTAGTGCAGGAGGTGTAGCAAAAGTGGAAATAATAAAAAGAAAAATGAATGAAGCACTTTATAGGAGTACCTTGGATAAAAACCTTAAAGAAAATGTGAAGTTGATCAAATTGAAATCACACTGGATCTTTCAACAAGATAACGATCCAAAACACACTGCGAAACTCACACAAGATTGGTTTAATTCAAATAAAGTGAATGTTTTAAAGTGGCCTAGTCAATCCCCCGATCTCACCCATATAGAAAATTTATGGCAAAAATTGAAATTACGTGTCCATAGAAGAGAACCTTCAAATCTGTGAGAATTTGAGAGAATTTGCGTGTAAAGAATGGAATAACATAAAACAAGACACACGTAAGAAGTTCGTAGATTACTCCAAACGTCTGCATGCTGTAATCAATAATAATGGATATGCTACAAAATATTATTATTTTGTAAATGTGTTTGAAACTTTTGAGTTGCTTATTATTGAGTTTTCTTTTCACGTGTTGTTAAATTATTATTATTTTCCCCAAATGTTTCTATATTAGATTCAATGCATTCTCTATGTTTATAAAATGTTTCATTACCATTGAGAAGCTAGAAGTACAAAAACTGCCAGTTTAAGATGTGCATTGTAAAGTTTTGCGGGCACTGTATACATATATATAGCTGCGTGTAATAAATAAGCAAAAAACAATAATATTAGCCCGATAGATTTCTAAATTTATTTCTAGCTGAAACGCTGAAAACAGTAACTGCGTGAGTACATATTTGCGATATCATATATATAATATATATATATATATATATGTATATATATATATATATATATATATATGGGGGGTGTAAATAAAGTTATATATACGTGTATATATATATATATATATATATATATATATATATATATATATATATATACTTTGAGACACGATGTATAGACACAAAATATATACATGAGCTATGGTGTCTGTATTTTCTCTTTGGAGGCGTAGGTTGTGCTAATAGTTATATTAGATGTATATATATATGTATATATATATATATATATATATATATATATATATATATATATATATATATATATGGAGAGAGCGAGAGAGAGAGAAAGGGAAGGAGAGATAAATAACTATTTTCAAAATCAGGTATATATGTGTAAGATTACAAAGTCAACTAAAAAATGTTTGTCATGCTCCACCATTTCCGGCCAGTAAACATTTAATAATCGTCACGAAACTTTTAATTCATTTGTTATGCGGATATTGCTTTCTCTTTTATTCTGCTCTTGTGTGACCAAATCTAACTTCCACAATTACTAAGCATTCCAGCGTTCATTTCATTTCATTGTAATGTGAGTATGAGATATTAAGTTTTGTCGCTTGTTTGATCCTTATAATGAATGAAAATCAACAGTCGGCTTTTTGTGAGTCATGTCAAATATCGCCTCGCTATCTTTTCGCAGATGTACAGAGATGAGGCGAAATTTGATGTTTTGAGGCGCCCTTGAAAAAGATTTTTACTATACACTCACCATGTTTCCATTTCATTACATTTTCGACAAAAATAATCGTCTAACTACAACAACCGTCAACAATTTTTCTCACTCTCTTTCTGTGTCTATAACTGAACAAAAATTCCATGAGCAGAGTTTCTTCTCTAAAATTGTCTGTAGAATAAAATACCGTTGTGCTACTTCCCAACTGATTATTACATGATCGTCTTCAAGTCTATTGTAAATAAATTCTTGTTGACGTGTCTTCTTTCATAATTAAATACTATCAAATTTACGCTTGTACTGACTACCCCGATGCTGTCTCATCAATTACCATGCACTCCATTTTTGTTCCTGAGGTGCATCGGGCCTTTAATAAATAGTTATACACTATTAAAAAAGAATTCAACCTCAAATACTTTTTACCTCATATTTTTTCTTATAATCTGTTGACCTTTTTCCAAGTTCATATAACGACTTAAATGTTCTCCATCACTCTATTCAGCAAGGTGTTAGAAAACATCCAGTTTCAAGGCACAACATATGTGCCCATCACTCTCGTGTCCACGCATTTGAATGTTGATACCTGACAAGGTTAATAAATGTCAAGCTGAAATAGAATATCGTTTGTGATATATTTATTTACAAAACATATTTATACATCAGTATTTAAAAATATAATATTTAATGTCGACCTAAACAAGGCATGAAGCTATTTGATGGAAGAAAACGAAAGATTATTAAGGCAAAAAAGATATCCCTTATTGACATCAGTCTTGAAAAATCCAAGGGTATAGATTAGGGAAAAACAATATACCTAAAAATATTCATAAATAAACATATCTATACAAGCTTGAAAAAGCTACTGGAATATGAAGTTGTATTATAACAAAGCCAATTAAATAGCGAATTCAAGAAGACCAATGAATCAAACGAGTTGGAAGAAAGGAAGCAGTGAATACGAGGGGCATGCAAGAAGTAATGCCCTTGGCCCACTTTCTGTTGTCTAATCTAGCTGAAATTTTGCATGTGCAATGATTTATATATCTACGGGTTATGTGGCAAATTACAGCTCTGAACTAATTGTGGTTTTTGTTTTACCGGTGTTTGAACTGAGTCAGGTGTGAAATCGAGCCTGTTGAATGTCGAGCAGTGATAGGTGTTTGTATTTGAAAGGACGCACACCACAGGAGACTTTTGATGAAATGAAAGAAACTTATGATGATAATGCTCCATCATATGACCTTGTAAAACGCTGGCATCATGAATTCTAACATTGCTGGAAGTCTGTGGAAACAGCTCAGAGACCTGGTCTCCCCCTTCTGCCATTGATAAGGCATTTGTCCGTCAAGGTGAGGCTGCCATTTTGGAAGATCGGCGCATTACTGTTCGCCAAATAGTCTAAGATGTCAAGATTAGTACAGAGTCTGTGAGAACTATCATTCATGACCATTTACATATGCCTAAGGTGTCTGCCAGATGGATTCCCAGGTTGCTCACACCATTCCGGAAGCGAGAACGCGTCGAGTACTCGAGGATGAATTGTGAAATGTGCCAAGAAGATGAGTCAAAGTTTTTCAAAAGACTGATTACACAGTATGAAACCTGGGTTCATCACTATGATCCAGAGACAAAGTCCAGTCAATGCAGTGGAAGCACTTGGACTTACCCCCTCCAAAAAAGGCAAGGGTGCAGCCCTCTGCTGGCAAGATAATGCTCACAGTCTTCTGGCACCAGGACGGAATAGTGATGACAGATTTCCTGGCAAAGGGTACCACAATTACAGGAGCCTATTATGCTTCACTTTTGAGAAAATTAAGGGAAGCTATCAAAATCAAGAGGCGGGGCAAGATCAGCAAAGGTAACCTCCTCCTGCAGGACAACGCTCCGGTCCACAACTCGCATGTCGCCATATCAGAAGCACGGGCGTGTCGTTATGAAATCCTACCTATCCTCCCTTCTCTCCTGACCTTGCACCCTCTGACTTCTTCCCAGCCATGAAGTTGTTTTTGAAAGGAAAGTGTTTCCCATATGATGCAGCCTTGATTTCTGAAGTCACGTCATTGTTGGAGGACCAACCTGCGGTGTTCTACAAAACGGTCTCCAGAGCTTCATCAAACGATGGGAGAAATGCATAACCCTTGGTGGTTCCTATGTAGAGAAAGACTAATAACTGTGGCAAGTCTCCTTGCTCTACTTCTATGGGAAGTGGGCCAGGGGCATTACTTATTGCACGCCCCTCGTATATCAGACAATTATTTAGTTTAGCAAGTTTTTATGTCATGTTCTAGTTCTAAATAGTTTAAGTAAGAAGTTGTTTTTGTCTATCACGACGAACTTTGTTGAAATTATTGTATTCGGCATGACATGCACGGTAAAAATTGATGCTATAAAACAATCAAACCAAACCTGACCAAAAGCAAATACTTTGTACTACTACTACTACTACTACTACTACTACTAATAATAATAATAATAATAATAATAATAAATGTTACTAATAATAACAATTCTGCTACTACTAATACTACTACTGTAATTTATGGAAGACAATATAAAAGTAAATATCTAAAATCATACGATTTAATTAAATTTAAAAAATGCTGTTAATTTTTAATGAATGCTCGTATTATCTGGATTCTTCGGACTACTGTTCTCATCTGCAGTGTTATATTCACAACATTTCGATCGAGTTAACCTCCAGCCTTTTTCAGGTGTATATTGTCGAACTCGAGAATCTTTTTGTTGAGCTGTAAAATCTACACTAAATGTCGAGCTGAATACTTGCAATTCCCCCCTGACCAAGTGAATAGAGATCTTTGTACAATTCAGTTATAAAGTTACAATTTTGTTGAGATTTTAGGTTCAATTCTCGACACTCAAAATGTAATTGCGAATTACATAGGAATTTTACTTAACAATGGTTGATGGAGGGAGAGTATGCTACTCGCGTGAATTAAATTAAGAGTTTTCCATGCATATGTTTAAGCACGACAAAATACACTTGTAGAATGTCGGCTACATCGACCTAAACGTAATGAAAAAAGCACTCGAGATGAGATCAGTAATATGAATAATCCAAATAATACGTTATATCCAGTGTTTTGAAAAGGAGAATTATTTTACTTGTCAGCTTAGTAGATCCATTGAGTAAATGCGGACATGCATTATCAAAATAGATGTGAAATTTAAATCAGATTTTTATTATACTAGCGTGGTAACTCGACGTTTCCCGGGATTGAATGATGATCAACGAGTGTTTCACATTCCTATATTTTAATTGTCATCAAAGTAGATGAAATATCCCATTTTCCAAGCACATCGATTGATTGCTTGCTGTAATTGGCGACACATAGCGATACATAGAGGAATCTTCACAGGCCTTTCTCAGAAACTAAGTTAACATTATACTGAATTCTACATTGTACTGTACAGAACCTACAGTTTATTTTATAAAAAAATGCTATATATAATAGTTTTCATGGTAGTTTAAAATGCAAAATTAAAGTATCATACTTCACTTGCGCTCTAAACAGACGCATTCATTTCGAACGCAAGTTTGTCATATCAAAGAACCTACTGTTGATTTTATATGGCTAGCATTACTTGGTGTGTATTAATAATGGATTGAATTTACGTACTTAATACGATGTTTTAGTCTGCAATTCAAGCTAGAAATAATTCATTTAAAAAAAATCAGATTTCTATCTGGATTGCATAAATGGGATTGTGTATTAAGCTTTGAAAATTATACTATATACATGTATAGGTAAAAGCATATTTTAAATTATAACTAGAAGTATATATAAATGTCATCTGATATTTAGTTTGTTTTATATCATCCACATACAATACTTCCTATATATTAGTAAACCTCAAGGATAGACGAAGCTAATCAGCCTGGAAAGACAGCTCATCTAAAGAAAAGGAAACGGTAATTTCAAACCTTCGCTTCGTTGCACAATACTCACTCAAAGGAACTGCTTAGGGTGTCAATCTCCAGGAAAAAGACGGCGACAAAACTTCAAAATAATTCTTGGCTGTATATGACAACATTCTGGAAACCCCTTCAATGGAAGTGAAACATTGTGTATCGATGCTTACATTGCCAGCAGACAATTCCAATGACTTGGAACAAAGATGTAGCTTGATGTATAACAGGTTTTGCTTCCATATTTATGTATGACAAGAATGAAAAATTCTAGAAGTCTTTTTTATCAAAGAAACGGAGGACAAGAAAAGAAAAGAAATTCGAAACACTTTTTTTATCAAAAACCTTTATATCTTGTATTTCCAACAACGCATTTTTTTAAATAAATATTTAAACAATTAATTTCTTCTTTGGTTGCGTGTGACTTTTCCTCTCGGCTGTGAGGCCACCCACGTGTCTCAAACGCGTACGTTTCTCGTCACGTCTCGCCTATCAATCCTCCGAACACAGCTTCTCCGAACGCAGATCGTTTTATCTCTGCTGTGACATCACTTTGCGCACCCGGCTTGGTGAGTTTGCCGAAATAACGTCGTATAAGAAATAAGATACCCACAAATAAGAAAAGGTTACGTGAGTGTGAATTCCATTCATCATTGCACGGAAAGATAACTAAACGGTGCCGCATATTATTGTTCGGCGATAAAACAATGTTGAAATTTCATGGACTGGTTAGACATGGACTGCCGTTTATTTGTCTGAAATGTGGTTTCATTGCAGAAGGAATTGTAAGTTCTATGAGTGATTACATGGGTGTATTTTTAGGGTTATCCTGTATTATGAATACAGTGTAAACAAGAAGTAGATGACAACTGATTTATTTCCCAAAATAGTTTTATTTCAAAGTTTGAGGTAAGACATTATCGGTTTATTGATTCTTTTGCAGATTGTTATCCTCATCTTCATAATTGTTTTTTCACGACGTTCCGAACAACTCATCTTTTGGCCTTCTTCATGTCATTAACTAGGACAGAATAAGAATGATGAGTCTTCTAACTTATCCACAGTAATTACCGTCTTCGATAGTTATTCTCTCACCATATCTTGGCCAACTAATCCTTTGGACAGTTTGGGTAGGATTTAGACCACTATGTTCAGACAAAACGCCTCTATCCATTGTGCCACGGGCCTAGAACCGCGATGAAGGTTGGATTTTATTGTTTTATAAAACCAATGTTGTGTTCTTATCTGGTTTTTCATTCTCGAGTCCGTACCGAATGGTATTATATAATTACCTGAAAAAGGTCAGAGGATCAGTTAGCTGAAACGTGGTGAAATAACACCAACTATGAGGATGAGGATGACAGACCGCAAAAGAATGAATACAAAAATTATGAAGCCTTATCTCAAATGATTCCAAAAAAACAGAATATATATATATATATATATATATATATATATATATATATATATAAGAAATAAGTAACCAACTCTTTTTAAAGAAAACGATGTAAAATGAAAGTATCTCATCCGTTTTTAGATTACAGAAATAAAGTCTACTTAGACAAATTCATGATATGCATTTAATGTGCAAGATAACGAAAATGTTATATATTTAGTCTTCGAAGTACGAAGCAGGTTTTTATACAGCTGCTGTTGATCCCCGAATCAGCAGCTATGTTTCAAAGAACTGAGAGTAACTTCATAAACTTCCGATAATTATAGGACGGAATTGACCTAAAAGAAATCAAAGATGACCCAGTTCCGGTTCGTTGTTGCTGCATCAACTTCATTTCCATTACGGCACATCATTTGATAATGAAACTTATATGTATATATTACGTTACAATCGAGACAGTAAACTCATGAGCAAAGCTATAACTATTAAATAGATGGCGCCTTAATTGTGTCATAAAACAATGATAAGAAAACTAAAATTTGGATCTTAGACTTTCGTTGCCTGACGGTCATGTAAGCACATAATGAAAATGCTTAGAGTCTCCACCCAAAGGAAAGCTGGAGTATGCATTCAAAACACAGTTCGCGAGTGTATACAACAACGTTTTGCACACGCATCAACTACATGTGTACCTGGACTTGCATTCTCAATAGAAAAATCCCAACTATTTCGAGGGGAAAATGCATGTTCATGTGTGATAGGTCTGTTTACATACTTACGTGACAAAACTTTGCGCTCTTTGGACACAACTTTTATGTATTAGGGCGCTACGACAGAAATAGCGTTAACTAGATAACTACTAGTAAACTAGTATAAAACTAGTATGAATATCGGCAAAGGTCACATTAGTAGATGCCCGGATAATCTGCATTATGGGCGATTGAAGTGAGGTGTGTCAAATGTTTGCTCCCTAGACAAGACGCACTAGAAATAGGGTCGATATATAGAAGGGGATGACGTTACAATTCCGATGCGGAAAATAGAAAAATTAGTTGGTGTCGGGACGAGGGACAGACAAGATGTGTCCGACAATGTAGACATCTAAGTAAATGTTGCCTCGAGACTCTGCCCTTGCGTCACCACCTAAGTGAATAAGTGACAGAAGATCAACAACCACAAGTGGATCAGGCCTACAGATGAAAAAGCGACAGTCGCAGAATAACTATCAGCGACTACGCACATAGGAAACTTTATTTGATTTATCTGGTTACTTTATCGGTCACCTGTGAATACACACATATTGGATGCATACTGGAAAGAACTTGGATGTCCACTGAAGAGAACTTGAATGCCTACTAGAGAGAACTTGACTGCATACTAAACACTATCTTCGAGTGGGTAAGGTCTCTCTGTAAAGATGAGGATATTTTCCCTAGAAGTAAACCCTGACCAAATATTCAAAATCACATAGTATTCGTTGTCCAAATAAGATCTTCTCACAGTGGCTAACTTATAACAGCTTTTACGAGGAATAATGCACCTTTTCCAAGTGGTGTTAACTCAAATAACAGCACAAAACTAGATACTCCGCCAGACTATATGAATTCTTGTCCTGGAGTCCAATACACCCAATAGAACCCAAACGGAAGATATGAAAATGGTTAATTTCGGAGAGGAAATTTATGTTCTCATTTCTTTAATAACTCAGTGTTTGAGAGATAACGGAATTTAACGGAACATGCAAATATCTATGTATTTCATATAGAGTTCAAGTGTTAGCCCCAGGTAGTGACCCCCTTGGTTCCTGAGAAATTCGACTGAAGTAAAATAAAACAAAAATAAAAGTATAAACGTGCACCATGAGCAAACCGTTTGTGTAATTTTAAAATGTTACTAATATTAACAAAAAGCACAGAAATAATTTAAAAAGCAGTAAGTGACTGACTAAACGGGGTGTAACCGTCATCTAGTTTCTCCTTACGAGGCTCTCCTAACATGTAATACGAGTAAAGTTTATTACATGGAATTTATAATTGCCGCTTAATTGTTATGAAAAGCTTTAATTTTCTGTTACCAACACTGTAGTTAGTGAAGCTGGGGAGAAAGTTGTAATCAGAGTTTTTTTTTCTGTCTGTTTCGATTTACTCAAAACCGCACACACCTCGTCTTCTCATGTATCGTTCTCTTCTTCCTCTTCTACTTCTTGCTCTTTTTCTTCTTTTTTCTTCTCAGTCATCAGAAGCGTCGTCTTTGTCTTGACTACGTTTTTCCTTCTCCCTTCTTTTTTATGCTAAGCTCAACTCTCGTGTGTGCGAGAGAACATGAGATTTTGCGCGATTACTTGGCAATATTAACCGGCTGCCGCCATCTTGCCATTTTTCTTTGGACGTTTTTTTTTTTTTTTTTTTTACAAAGGCATCACCACATTATCAAGGCCCAGAGGCCACTCAAGGATAAGGGTTAAAGAGTGTACAGTAGAAATTGGTCAATATAGTAATCATTAGTAATGAAAATTTGGTAAATTTGATAACTTATATGGAACGGCTCATCAAGAACTTATTAAATTTAGACTTGAACACAACCATATTGTAGTCAGCCGGAAAGCAGGAAAACGGAAGACAATTCCACAGGCGTGCAGTACAAAGAAAGAAGCTTTGTTCATGGAATCTACGTTTAGGTTTAGGCACAGATAAAGAGTGGGGGAATTATTGATAGTGTTTACAGCTAGACGAGTGTTTCTTGTGAAAGTTTGGCGAGGGGGGGACCATAGATTGAAGCTCAGTTGAACACTTTCCATGAAAATAACGATACATCAGAGACAAACTCGCAACATCTCTTCTGTGAGATAGAGGTTGCAAGGAGGAGAAAAGGACATCTCCTACGAGGCTACGAAGTCTATTTTGAACTCTATCAAGGCAGGGCAAGTCCTTTCTAGCAGTTCCTGCCCAGATGTGGCAACAGTATTCCATCCTTGGACGTACCTGGCTCTTATATAGATAGAGAATAGCATCAGCAGTGATATATCTACCGGATCGATAGAAAGATCCCACCATTTTTCCAGCGGCCTTGGCAACAGATTTTATATACGTGTTCCATTTAAGATCAGGAGTAATGGTCAAGCCCAGAAGCTTGTCAAAACTTGAGGCCTCCTGAAGACGAGAGCCATTCATTTCAATTGATGACAAATATGGATTAGAATGTTGATGATGTAAAGAGAGAAGCTTGGTTTTAGATGCATTAAAAGTAACCAGCCACTCCTTTCCCCATTGTACTACGTGCTCAAGATCAGAGGAGAGAGAATTGGAGAGAACTTGGTCGTTTACTGTCTTAGATGTGCTACCATAAATGGTAGTGTCGTCAGCATAAATGTCTACAAATGATGTAAGGATATGATTTGGAAGATCATTAATGTAGATCAGGAAAAGAGTTGGGCCCAGGATGGATCCCTGAGGGACACCGGCATTAATACTGTGAGCTTCTGATTTTTGCCCCTCAACTACTACTCTTATGAACCTATCAGAAAGAAATGATTTAATAATTGAGAAGACTTTTCCAGCTATACCATAGCTAGCGATCTTATGAAGTAAACCTTTATGCCATACCCTATCAAAGGCTTTAGATATGTCAAGAGCAATTGCCCTAGAAAGATTGCCACCGTCGAGAGATTTGCTAATCCTATGCGATATAACTGTAAGGACATCTGCTGTAGATCTAGCAGAACGGAAACGATATTGAGTGTCACTAAGAAGGTTATTTTTGTTGAGATGGTTGATTACTTCTGTATTTAACACAGATTCTAGCAACTTACTCATGACGCACAGGAGACTTATTGGCCTGTACTGAGAGGGGGATGAGCGATCACCTGAATTCTTAAATACAGGGCATACTGATGAGATTTTCCAGGGAGATGGGAAAGTATTCTCCTTAAGACAACGTTTAAACAGTTTTGTAAGTATGGGCGCTAGTTCAGGTTGAAGTTTTTTGAGTACTATAATTGGAATACCGTCAAGTAGTTTCTGCGCGCAATGGCAGCAGCACATTCTGGAGGGAACCATGGCTGGCTGTTAGGTTTTTGCTGAAACCTTTTAGAGGGTATGAAATGGTCAATACGTACAATTAACCATTCAGTCAGGTCTAATACTATAGAGGACACATCCTTTTTAAACATAGAATGCAGAGGTAGATCAGATATAAATGTACGGAAGCTATCCCAGTCAGCCTTAGTGTATCGATATACTGTACGATGAAGAGGTACGTCTGGGGACTTATTACATTTCATTTTTATCTTAATTGATACAACAGAGTGGTCGGAAGATCCAAGAGGCGACAGAACAGAAACTGAACATAGTTCAGGGCAAGTTGTGAGAAAAAGGTCTAGTAGGCTCGCATACTGGCCGTCATTATCGGGCACACGGGTAGGTTCCTGAACAATCTGAGTGAGGTCATAGGCAATGGAGAAATCATGACAGAACCTCCCCTCATCATCGGTCTTGTTTGAGTGGGTCAATCATTCGACGTTGTGAACATTGAAGTCTCCACATACGTGAATGTTAGCTGAAGGATAAGTAGAAAGGACTTGGTCAATTTTCTCAGATATGCTTTGAAAGATAGTAACTCCGCTGTTGTGGGGGCGATAAAGAGTAAATATAAATGCAGTAGTGTGAGCTAAAGCAACCCGGAAGCACATATAGGGTAAGTTAGGATCTTCCCTGGAGATGTCCCTCCCACATGGAAAGCTATCTTTAATATAGGCACATATTCCATGCCCATGGCGATCTTGGGGGTCAGATTTAGAAGTTAAGTTAGAGTATCCTGTAATTGCAAACTCATCTAGGGAAATAGCCTGTCCAATGCCAGTTTCACTTAAAAATAAAAGGTCTGGTTTAGTCTCCTGTAATTGGGTTTGGACGTGCCCGCTTTGCAGAGTGCACACCTCGAGCGTTTGTCAGGTAAGCCCGTCTGTTCGCAATTTATTACATACTCCCCCCTGATCTCATTATCACAGAAAGAGCAGGGAGGCGGTGGCCTTTTTCTTCGAGTGCTTCTTCGGAGAGGGGGATTCGGGGCTTCATCATCGTCTGCGCTGTCTTCCGTGACACGAAGGTCGGCGAACCTAAAGCTGAGCATCGCAGTATCACTGTCCGGGTCTTCATCATCAGCAGGAGGGTCATTACTTTGAAGGCTACCACTCTCAGTGTCGCTGTGCGTTTAAGCCGTCATGAACCAGAATGATGGGTCGCTGGTCACGGATTCAATTTCACTATCTTCGTCAAGCGGCAGCTGCGTTTGGAATACTGATCTTAAGTCTTTAATATGACGAGGTACTCCATCAACTCGCACCGCCTGCGGGCTGATCACTTCAGTGACATGACCGGTTCCGTAGCGAGTCGTGCACTGGCCTCGGGTTTTTTTTTTAACCCAGACGACATCTCCCTCTTTTATGTTCTTTTGTGGTGGCTCCGGTTCGGGTAGTGAGCTGCTCTCCAAACCTCTCACCCTGACACGGTATGTATGTAGCGCGTTGGCTGGCGCGGTGGAGGGTGAAACATCGTCCTTAGGGGTGACGTTGTACCAATAGACTGCTTCAGGTACCGTACACCCCTTCTGCGCTGCGATTGTCTTAACAGTTCTGTGATTGCGCTCAATAATCCCGTTTCCACTGGGAACATGGGCACACCGAAAACGCAGATGGACACCCCAGCCATCTGCAAACTGTTTAAACGGCTCACTAACAAAAGCGGGGCCATTGTCGGTGAGTATCTCAGAAGGAGGGCCACGCTCGAAGAACACACCTTCCAACTCATGGATAATGGCAGCCGTGTCCTGCCGGCGAAGGGGCCGCCACAATGAAAACCTAGATGGTCCACAGTCGATAAGCGTCAAAAAATGCCTCCCGTTGTAGTGCGTTATGTCCATCGCAATCCTATCCCAATTACGCTTCACACTGAGTATTCTCTTCTTCCACCGGACAGGTGCTGGGTCGATCGATCGGCAGGTGTTCCAGCTTCCCACAACAGATTTCACAGCCCTCCGAGACACAGAGGGGTCAACCAATCTGGCGAAGTAAAGCGTTCGGTTTACACCGGGGTGTCCGCTTTGGCAATGGACATCATTAATATGCTCCGGGCTGAGTCTATGTCCCACTGCAGCGCAATTTACAGGTGCTGACTCGTTCACTTCTTTTGGCAGGTCTAGCCAACGGCGTGGCACTCTGGTCAGACGATCCGCCTGATTCAAACAGGACTGCACCAGTGTCACATCTATGACCAAGTCGTATTCCTTAGTGGTTTCGGTTAGGGTAGCAAGCCGCCTCCGGATTAACATTTCGGCCGACGCCTTCGTTGTCAGACGTGCTTTTCCGTTCAAGGCATTGGTCATCCACCGATGCACACACGTGGAATCCGTGATGATGTGAAGGATTCTAGCCTGTCACTGAAGCGCTAGATTGACTCCTTTCGAGTTCAGCTAGGTTTATATGGTTGGCGTCATTCTCCGGCCGAAGCCAGCAGGCATCTTCTATTATCCTTCCGTCGACCGCCAGAGCAACGCCAAGGGCAAGTGAGCTGGCGTCTACCCAAACTGTAAATTCACTCCCATCGACGCACCAGCTCCCCGTACAGGGTCATCATTGATCACTCTGGCCACAACTTCCACCAGCATGCTTCGCAGGGCAGGATCATGCACCTCATCGTCCCATCCAGTTGACATAGAAGATGCCCGTCGCTTTATGGCCGCTACAGCCACTCGGAGCCACCCACACACAGGGAAGTGACCCACCAATTTTCCGCAAATGGAAAACGTGCTCCGACGTGTGATGGTAGATGGGATTTCCGGGATTTCACCACTCCTTCCCCATTGAAGGCCATCTGCACTTCCGCTCACCTGCAGTCCAAGCACTTTCGCCCCGTCCTGTAGCCGCTCCGGCTCCTTGCACGACAATCCGAAGTGCTCGAAGTGTTCTTTGACCGCCTGGGCAGACAGGGGCTCTCATTGACAAAAATGGCGTCTATATACGACGATGTCGCATGTTGCACCGCTTCATCTTGACGCCGGATCGCCTGCATGATTGCTGTCATGATGTTAGGGGATACATTCAGGCCGAATCCTAGCCTGGTCAAGCAATAGCGAGTTCCTTTGATCACCACCGTCTGGAACGGCCACAGCGATTTCTCAACACGTATTTGCAAGTACGCTCTTCGCAAGTCCAGTATGGCTGCTTCCGCACCCTGCCGCCGCCACTCCCGTAGTTTATGAGCACAGACATCAGCCCCCGCAGTGTGTGGGTCAACGTATTCATTAAGTTCCCGGTAATCAAGAACAGGTCGAACTTTCTGATTGTTCTCTTGTCTGACAGCCATCAGGCGAATTAGCCCCCGCGGGGGCCCGAGCTCATCCTCTGGGTATGGAACTAACCAGCCATTATCCAGCCACACTTGAAGTTCTGCCTCGTACTGCCCCCTAAGCCACGCAGGAGGGGGATACTCTGTAAGTCGATTCCGCAATGACACTGGTGGCTGGTCGCCTGCCCATTTCCAGGACGCTGTCCAAGTGTTTGTGCCCTTATCGTATTCTGCATGGAAGTCGGGCTCATCGAGAGTGATTGCTGCACACATTTGTTTGTTTGGTCGAGAGAAGCTCACATCACCGGCGCCGTTCACAGTAATTCCGCCTAGCTGTGTGATAGCGTCCATTCCAAGGAGAAGGTCATATCCGAGCAGCTCCCCATCGACCACTAACACCGTCACAGTAACCGGAGAGCCATTTCCAATGCTGATATGAACAACGCTGACCCCACAACACACCAATGAGCCTTGGCCGACAGTAAGTACAGGGATCCTTCGTTTCTTCCATGTGGCGCAATATTCCTTTCGAAGAAGGGTTTGGGTACAGCCGGTGTCAACTAGCGCTGAACGTTCACATCCATCAACTTGAACTGTTACTTTGTGCTTTGTTCAATGCCGCGTTGGGGAGGGTGCTAGCGCTGCGGCGTCCTCCCCTTGCCCGTTTCCCGGACACTTCCGCGCTATGTGGCCTGGCTTATTGCATTGGTGACACCGTATTACTTGTCGTGCTCCATAATTAGGGGTGCGCCTTGTCCGCTTTTGCAGTCTCTGGAAAAGTGGTTGGGGCCACCACAGGTATAGCATCGTAGACCCTTCGTTGGCGAGTCCAGAGTGTCAACAGCTGCGGAGATTAGTTCTTGATCGTCTTTCAAGACATTCGTGCTCTCGCCAATAACTCCTCCAATCCAATCTCAGTGAGTCTTGACGATGCTCGCAGCAGTTGACTTGCCTCATCCGGAAGTCCCAACAAAAAGGCGCATGCCAATATGCGATCAGTTGCACCGCCGAAGGGAGTGGCAAGCTTTTTCAAGTCGGCCATGTAGACATCCACTGTCTCCCCCGGCCCAAGTCGGCGTTCGGAAAACTGCCTCCAGGCGACAAAAGGGTCTGTACCAAATGCCCCGTATAGCGCTTGTGTAATCTGCTCCATGGTCGGATCCTCCCCTAGCTGCTGGTACACGGCATAAGCCCCTTTAGTGACTCTCAATGGGATAACCATAGCTGGGTCTTTAATCTTGCACAACCGGCAAACGCGCTCCGCCTTTTCCAGCCATTCGACCACCGAGGGACCAGTGGGGGAGCCATCGAATTCCGGAATTAATCTGATGTCAAATTTCTCTATACCAAAGCCGAGATAGCTTGTAATCAGATTTTTTTTTTGTGTCTGTTTCGATTTACTCAAAACCGCACACATCTCGTCTTCTCATGTATCGTTCTCTTCTTCCTCTTCTACTTCTTGCTCTTTTTCTTCTTTTTTCTTCTCAGTCGTCAGAAGCGTCGTCTTTGTCTTGACTACGTTTTTCCTTCTCCCTTCTTGCTCACAGTGACCCGTTTTTATGATAAGCTGAACTCTCGTGTGTGCGAGAGAACATGAGATTTTGCGCGATTACTTGGCAATATTAACCGGCCGCCGCCATCTTGCCATTTTTCTTTGGACGTGCCCGCTTTGCAGAGTGCACACCTCGAGCGTTTGTCAGGTAAGCCCGTCTGTTCGCAATTTATTACACAAAAGTCGCAATTGAAGGTTTTATTCTTTTTTTTTAACCTCGCTTTTCAGCAAGCTGCACTCAAAAGTACCCGTTGACTTTTTGTTGCAATATTTTGGACTAATAAGGGTAGTTATTTAAATGCTGCCCACATCAGCATTATTTGGCACAAGGCCGGAAAGTGGGAACCCCGCATGCCCCCCTAAACGAGGGGCACTCCTGCAATTTTAAAAATTGCCCGAGTAACCCCGTCGGCATTCCCCGGTCGGGGCGCCTCAGGCAGCAAGCAATAAACTTGCCCCACCGGAAAGCCCGGTGGCAAGGCCTGGAAGGGTGGACCTCCTAGGACTTACCCAGGCGGTGCGCCTCAGCCCAACAGGTGCTGGCCGGTTCCCGGCCCCTCACCTGTTGGGCTGAGTGTCAAGTGACGAATCCTTGACGTGTACTTCCCTGTCTCCCTGCAGCCGAAGCCGCTAGGAGACCTTCCCCATCAGACGAACTAATGAGGGTATATATTTAATTGCCGCCCACATTTGCAATATTTGGCACAAGGCCTGGAAAGTGGGATACCCGCAGGCTCCCCTAACGGAGGGGCACTCCTGCAATTTTAAAAATTGCCCGAGTAACCCCGTCGGCATTCCCCGGTCGGGGCGCCTCAGGCAGCAAGCAATAAACTTGCCCCACCGGAAAGCCCGGTGGCAAGGCCTGGGAGGGTGGACCTCCTAGGTATTACCCAGGCGGTGTACCTCAGGCCAACAGGTGCTGGGCCGGTTCCCGGCCCCTCACCTGTTGGGCTGAGTGTCAAGTGACGAATCCTTGACCTGTACTACCCTGTCTCCCTGCAGCAAAAGCTGCTAGGAGACCTTCCCCATCAGACGAACTAATGAGGGTATGGTCCCTGGCAGTCGGGAGATTCTATTTATAAACGATGCTGCTAGGAACTGACGAATCATAGCTATTCAAGTTCTGTTATCAACCAATCAGAAACCAGAATTGTTCCATAAAGATTGAACCTTTTCTGTAGCAACCTCACATATGTTTTTTTCGTGTCAACACGGGAAGAATATTTTGCTCTGAGGCTTCCAACTCAAGAATTATCTACTGAGAACCAGTCAACTCCAGGACTGGTATAGAACAACTAACCATCGGAAACTGTTTTGAAACTAAACATGACCTTCAGCTCAAGACGCTCCGAATGTAATAGGTTAACATAGGCACCTCTAGTCACTTCTAAAAACTCCAACCTTCTACTGATTGATGATCAAAACTCTATTGCTAGAGTCAAGAAAAGTCTATAGAGTAAGAAAATAGTGTTGGTCACCGGAACACTAAGGGGAGACAATCAGAAATTATTATATGATCGATGCTTAATTGTACCAGTGGGCACTGATAATGGCAAGTATATAACGGTTAATATCATGTTTACAATCTTTTAAAGACCCTTCCAACAATAGCGACAACGTGTTTTCTTAAGTCCTACGCCTGTTACTTATAATAAAGAAGAATCAGAAATAAATACAATATTTGCGTTCTTTTTTCTTTTTGTCTATCCCCTTTCACCGCCTCGGTTGCACCATCCACGTCTGAATATTCTGGCGTGGGCAAGTCAAATCTATAAACCACAAAAGCTGACTTTTTATTCCTATCATGTATAGAAAAATAAAGAAAAAGAATAAACAATGGCAAAGAATAGGTAGAAGCATAAAGAAGAAGAAAAAAAGATACACAAGAAGGAAAATACGTTTTATTTATTTATCTATTTTTTTTTTTACTTCTTCAAAAGACGAAGCTCTTCTCTGAGGTTTGTTAGCATAGGAACAACAGTACCTGGGATCGGCGGATCTGAAACAAATAAAAAACCTAGAAGAAAAGCAGCAAAAAAGCGAACTATCAAATCAAATATTCTAACAAACTATTTGCAAAGCTGACAGGTCAAGTTCTTAAAAAAATTACAATTCACCAACGTATCTCATTATATTTATGTTTATCTATCAACATAACTTATCTATATATCTATATATATATATATATATATATATAAAGACTATATATAGATATATATATATACATTAATATATATACGTATATATATATTAATGTATATATATAGTTATCCTTAAGAAATTATATATATATATGTATATGCATATATATATATATATGCATCTAAGTTATGTTGATAGATATATGTTGATATACATGCATCGAAATTATGTTGATATATATATATATATATATATATAGAGAGAGAGAGAGAGAGAGAGAGAGATAGATAGATAGATAGATAGATAGATAGATAGATGTATACTCTATTGATCTAAAGCATTTTCCAATTTGATATTCAAATATAAATAATAATAAAATGACGTTTATATAAATACAAAATATATGGATATATATATATATATATTTATTTATATTTAAACATGGCTTTCAACTCAAGACTATATATATATATATATATATATATATATATATATGTATACTTACTATATAAAATATTTCCAATTTGATATCCCAATATAAATATTGAGAACACCATGTTCATTACGATAGCTCGATAGTACTATACTAAAGCTATAGATACATTTATAAGATACCACTTTACTGGGAACACACACTCATACTTACTCTCAGCCATAATATTCAGTTTTATTTACTACTATACTAGATAGCAACTACCCTCTGGTAAGTCAACCGCTCTGTTTTCTTTATTAGTATTTTGCTTTCGTTAACTTTTTGCATCACTTCAATAGTAAACAAAGCGTTCGCATGCCGTCGTTTACGTTTTTCATGTGTACGTTTTAATCGGTGAGCGATCAAGTATTTAGATAAATCAAAAACAATCTCTTTGGTACATACCTGCACGACTTTTGTTCCCCATTCTTCAAGTGTCCCCTTTTCTATGTGTTTCTATATTTCGACATCTACATTTACTGTGCGTTTTCTTTGGGCAGTTAACCTTTGACACCCACCCGGTTAATCACGCCACTTGCTACTGGTATATATCCGTTTAACGCCAGATTGTCCTAACATGTACTCTGGTCCACTCTGGTCCACTCTCACCAAAATTCATACTAGTTAACTTAATCTCTACTTACTGGCGTAGGTTCTGAATATTTAACAATACAATTATTCATTAATTACATTCTGTTCGTATTGTCGCATACATTCCTGTAAAACTATTTCAATTAACAAGGTGAAGCGACAAAGGTTTGTCACTGACGCCTCAAAATCAATTGCTCGGGGTAGATGGAAGTCGTCAGCCTTGGTTGTCACTCCCTCTAGAAGGAAACCCTTGATTTCAAACTTCTTGTGCCTTGTTATATCAATTCATGAAAAAAACATATAGAAATAATCCACAGTAAAAATCAGAAGTGGAATCCCTTTAGGCGGCTGGTTGTCAGCAGCAGATTCTTCTCGGAAACTTTTGCAGCCGAGCCGGACCCAAAATTATTGCCAATGTTGCCAAAATTGAAAGGGGCATGTTGTTTGGGCAGCGCACGACTTCCATGCGCCCTGGAGAAGGAGAACTGGCGTCTCACCCTTACCAGGGGGAGCATCACACGGAGGATAACAGTATTATATTTTACAGAAACTATACGTACCTTATGAGATAACTCCTATTGTCCAAATCCAAATTTATGATAAATTTTCATCGTAGAAATTGTTCATGAAAGATCAAGGCGACATCACTTGATTTATAAGCTGCACTGCTTCTAATACGCATGTGTATTATCAAACTAAACACAATCATTGAAATAACGATGCCGATGTAGAACCTGAACCAACGCTGACGTGTACTGTAAACAGCCGGGAAATTTGCGGGAATAATCCGACGCAAACACCGCCAAAATATGAATTCAACAAAAAACAAAAACTTGAAGACTTAAAGATAAGAACGACTGTAAGTTTAATTATACGAAAGATTATTTTTCAAGAAAAAATATATTAAACATTTTTCAACAAACGTTTAAAAGAAATCAGGGTTTTTTTTTAGAACGAAAACATTGACACAACTATGAACGTAAATCATTTTTTTTCTTTTTTATGAAAATTATGCAAGATTTTTTTGGCAAAAGAAGTATCAAAAAATAAAAGTTCGTTTTGTAGTGGCGAAAATATTTTTTTCATGGAAACAACTATGATCGATGGTGACTTACAATTGTTTCGACCGTTCACTGATTATATATATATATATATATATATATATATATGTATATATATATATATATACATATATATATATATATATTTAGGCAAACATTATTAAAAACAACAGAGATACCTTGCTTAATGATTCTTTTTTTCATTTTTTCGATCTTTCGTAAGATTCTTTGAACTTCAAGATGGAAGGTATTTACAAACATTCCATGGTTCACACGAGCGCTTTCGATTCTTTTTCGAATTGTCATCAGGGGGAGATAAAATATTAAAAATAGAAGTGAAATATATACTTACGAATGATAAAAAGAGTCAATGAAAAGTCGATTAAAATATACATTTACGAGTGATAAAAAACTCGATTAAAAATTAGGATGATAAAAGACAATGTTAGTAAAACCAGTCGTATACTGGTTATGCTAAACATTTCAGCACATTATTGCTACTTTCAAAATTAATGCTATTTATAGATGGGTGCTGAGTTTTTATATATAGTGCTTCAAGTATTTTTAATTTTTCACAATTACTTTCTCGTTGCAAAATCCTTGTGTTGTCCACGAGGATCTTTCTAAGATTAGAGGGGGACAGCTATGTTGATTTGTTAAATGCTAGTATATTGAGCGAGCACTGTTCAAATGCAGTTAATCGACGGGACAATGTTGTTTTTGTATGTCCAATATATATATATATATATATATATATATGTGTGTGTGTGTGTGTGTGTGTGTGTGTGTGTGTGTGTGTGTGTGTGTGTGTGTGTGTGTGTGTGTGTGTGTGTGTGTGTTTATTCTTCTTCTTATACCAATAAAACTTCCATCAGCGCTAAATATACATAAAACCAAATAACAGACGTTACATCGACTTAGAGATATTTCTTCTCACCGATAGTCTGATACATTCAAAATTTGCCACGTTTTTTAACAGCCTGTCATCATATGCTACGCGCCAGGTATATAATCCAGAATCATCAGTATAAACATATACAGTACAACTATTTTAATAAATGTGCTGACATTTGACGATCATATATTCTGGTGTTATTTACATGTATACAGGCGAAACATTATTCGTTTTTATATTTCAATGTTTCTCCACCATTTACTATTATACACGCACACACATCCATGTATACATATATATGTGCGTGTTTTTTTATTAACATTTTCACCCCAAACAAAGCACGTTGCCACTTTGATGTAGGAGTCTACTATCAGGGACATAAGCTACAGGGGTACTATGTAGGGAGTTGGGCAGCAAGATGTCGGTTTATGTTACACTTTTGCATTTACGAATATCCGTGGGCTTAGAACTAATTTAAATGATGTCGAAGCATTTCTCCTAACAAATACCCCGGATATCTTAGCACTAAGTGAGACTAACCTACACTCCTCCATTCTCTCTTACTACGTTAACATGCCTGGATATCTCCCACTCTGCCGTAAGGACTTTGACAGACATATGAACGGGCGTGGAGTCTATATTCGAAACACTCTCCCTTTGATTAGGGTGCATTTAGATCATATAAAAAATCCTTAAGAGAGAATTTGCAATTGTGAAGAGTTAAATATCCAATGACATAAGGTTAATATTTTTCTCAGCGCTAATACACTCGTGTCTAGCCACACTGATGTATCTCAAAAGCCGAAAAAGCCTTTTTTTCTCATTGCCTGTCTTTAAAGCATGTGGTCATGTGAAAGTTTGACACTTTTTGTGCAGCCTTTTACAACATGAACTTGTTAGAGCGTGGAATACGGATAAAGCAGTGTGGCGTCCCATAGTCATCCACTCTACAGTTGTAGATATTTCGGTCAGTTTGTAATTCCACGTAGTATTAGCAACTTTTGATTGCCTAACCCCCTCAGGCGGTTTAGTATTTCTCACATACTTCAGAGTTTGAATAGTGTTTACTTTGTAAACATTCGTAGCCACATACAAACATAGAAACATACAAACTTACGAGAAATATGAGATAATTCTTAATAATAAAGTCATTATAAAAATACAATGATACTTATTAACCTGTAAAATACACCGTTAAGACACGCGTTTTACTAATACGGATGACGTAACTGAAGTAACGTGGATTCTCAAAGGTTCCAGAAAGTTTCTCTCGTTTGTCAACTCTGTCTATATAAATATACGTATGATAATATACAAATATTATTGATAAATAATCAATTTAAAATGGAGTATTTGATTTTAACCAGTTAGTAATTGTATTTTCTGCTGAGAGGAAAGATGATCTCCATTTGAAAAAAAATAAGTACGGTTTTTGAAGAGCGTTTATGTGAGTAGATATTTGGAAGGAGTAAAAAATAACTTCTATTTCATCTTTATATAATGATGAAGCGATGGAATAGAAAGCTAGGCTAATGTTTTTTTTACGTAATTCGACATACATTTTTGTCTAAATATCATGAGCGAATATTTCCATAAATAAAATGGCGAAACAGAATTAAATATTAATTATGTAAGAAGTAAACTATTACTCACTAAAAATTAGAAGTTGACGCTACTTTATAATTTAGAAAAAATATAACTGATCTAAAGTAAATATAGTCATCATTACTTACCCTTACGTCTAACAGCTTTATTCACACGTTTTGGTTAATTAGTTTAGGAGGTAATCCTGTAGATAGGAATATACATTACCTAACATTTTATAAAATGAGATTTAAAACGTGCAGGATCATGAGTAAAAAAAAACTCTCTCACACGCTTGTAAGGTTGGTTGCACTTAGAATCGTGAGGCAAGGGTTGCACAATCTCCGACCACACCTGTCCTGATCCAGCATTGCTGGAGTCCAGTGGCAAGAAGTTTAGGACGAAGAAAAAAAGAGCAAAGTAAGCAGAGAACACATGCAGCACATTGAATATCTGGTCTGTACACACACACACACATACATATATGTATATAGTAAGTTATAAAAAAGTATATGGCAATTAAGCTACATTCTCGTGAGAATTCCTCAGCTTATGCTCTTCTTATGTATTGAGCACTGTTGAAGTAAATACTGAAAATTTACGCATAAAATTATATTTTAGTATATGTGATTATATGAATTATATACATATATATAATTATTTTTTACTATGATAATTAAATACCTACAGAGACTAGTGCTTCATCCTTTCGGGAACTTTCAGTGCAGGTTGTCACGATTAACACCAGTCGAACGATTCGAACTCGGCAACACGAGACATCTCTGGCTCGATTAGCAAAGACCGTATCCATTCGGCTACTATTAACCGCGTGAAAATAACGGTGAATTTAAACATTTTAATTTTAAAAGTGCTTTACGTCAGTCAGACAGCGATCTTATCGTTATACGATGATCTATGCATAAGAGCTAAATTGACCGACTTTTAATTCAACTGAAAGTGCTCAACGATAAGAAAGGAATTTCTTAAAGAGGCTGTCATAATTATTTTTTACTACAATAATTAAATACCTACAGACACTAGTGGTTCATCCTTTCGGGAATCTTCAGAGAAGGGTGCCACGATTAACACCAGTCGAACGATTCGAACTCGGCAACACGAGACATCTCTGGCTCGATTCGCCAAGAAGTGGGTGCATACGATCGATGGAGCACATGTTTCTATTTTCCAATTGACTGTGAATTAATCACCGATGTATAAATACATATTTAATCTGAGGTAGGCATTGTACTCGACATTGTCGATAGCACAATCCACGACGCAGTCCTCCCTGCTAAGCACGTATCCCAGATAGATTGAATTTTTTTTATGTATATATCTATCGCCTCCGAGCGTTTTCCGATTAATAATTCGCTTATCTAGCATTTGGTTTTGTTTTAATTTTAAACGAGTCATGCCAGGAGAGTAAGTAACTTTTCTTGCGAACAGCCGTTCTTGGAACGTTTGTCCTTTCATTGTTATAATTCCATCTGATATCTTTTGTTTATTATCGTATAAATAAACATTTGAGGTTTAATATCTTATTATACAACATCAGTACATGGTAACCTGAAAAGGGATGCAGAAAAGCTAATTACTGTGGCCTTTTGAAACGGATCTTTATTACCTGACCGCCTCCTTCGTGCGACTTTTCCCCCTTTTAATCGATTTAGATTTACATGAGTTCTGAAATAATGTTGTCTTTATTGAAGTAGATACACGTGGGCCACTACACGTCTATTTGTGTTTTCGATAATATACTAGTTAGACTACCCGTGCTAGGACGGGTTCATGATTAGGAGATACGTTTAGAGCCTTTAGTAGTAATAATGAATTGATGTTCGAAAATTTCCTAATGTATATATATATATATAAAATTTCCTAATGTATATATATATGTATATATGCATTCCTAATATATATATATATATATATATGTGTGTGTGTGTGTGTGTGTGTGTGTGTGTGTGTGTGTGTGTGTGGATATATGTATATATGCATATATATAAAGTTTGACTCATGTGCAGGTAACCTACATCTAAAATTACATATGTTTTGACCAAAAATTGACGGAGGAGTTTGTTAGAGTCTGCAAAGGTCATCTTTTACAGCTTTGGCCTCTTGGTAGACGAATTTTCGCCCGGAACCTCATTAAAAAGCTTGCCGCATGTCTGAATACCCTTTATGTAAAATTTCAAATGTTTAGACCAAAATTTGGCTGAGAGATCAAATTTTTTCAAACTTTGACCCCAATGTTGACCCCTTAACATTTACTGTTTTGGGCTCATATCAGATTTTATTAACGCTTACTGTTTTTGATTTAAAATAAATATACTTATTTATACATTTAACTTGTTTCTTGCTAATTAGCAGTCATCAGAGTAATTCAAATTTTACAAGAATCTACCGGCGACTACATCATCTGTAGCCTGGCAGTTTATAACTTATCAGAAGGATGTCGTAGTTTTTCTTGAGCATTGTTCATAATGTGAAAGAGTTGTGTTTGAAGAATGACAATGTAGTCTTGTAGAAGAAAGCCACTGAGTAGGGAATAAGGTAGTAAAAGAAATAATGACAATATCGAAATATTTTTTAATTATAACATATTTATTTACCAACATATATCGAACAATTAGTGTAATGCGTTGTGAAAAGTTCTCAAATTTCCGAGACTAAACTCATCTTCAAGTAGAAGACAAACAAAATATATAAAACACTTAGTGGAAGACGAAAATGCCGGAAGACGAAAATAGCAGTTACGCAGTCGGACAGGTTTAACAACTTGTTAAATTATGTGTATAATATTGGTCGGCATTTGTGTTTGCTATTGTAAGATATTATTACATTTGTTATTAATACTTCCATTTATTATGTCTTCAGTTATATTTGTTTAATATTATGCGATCATGCGTAGGCATATCATTCCCCTTCTTTACTTTACTTTAATATCTCAGGAAAATACGTATTGTAGCATTTATTAGAGTTATGTAGAGTTATTTCCCTTGGGTAGAATTCTATCATTTTTTTTTTACTTTAAATGCTATTTTTAATTTAAATGCTATTTTTACTTTTTTATTTACTTATTTATTTATACTATTACTTATTTATTGTAATTCATATAATTTAATATTGTTTAGTAATAATATCTAAGAGACATAAATACTGGGGCAAATTTTAGAGTTAAAATATTGCGTAATATCGAATGTAGTTCATTCTGATTTTTAACTGCGATTTTATTTAATTTCTTATTTTTATATTCTATTATTTGATTATTTGTTATTAGAGACGCAACGTTAGTTAATTATAGTTTGGGTTTATTTATGCGTGATTTTGCTAAGCATATTAAAAAAGCTCCATTAAAGCACCTGGCCCCAACGACATTTCAGTTATAGTACTAAACAAATCGCAAGCGGAACAAGCTCTCATGCAGACAAAACTGTCTAAATGTTGCCTTAAGGAGACATGACCTCCAACATCTTTAAAATATTTATCAGTCATGAAACATTCCCTGAAAAATGCCCTGAACCCTCCAGCAAATTTCATGACAACCCCACCTTCAGTTATAAAATGGGGTGTCTATTCCGAAGGCCTTTTTAAACATAAGGAGGTTGGGGGTGGGCCAACAACAAAAATAACAGCCATATTTTAATTTTTTTACGCTGGGAGTGGGGATGCATGCTGCCACCGGGCAACGCCGATTATTGGGTCCTGCTAGTTATTAATACTAAATCAAATATATACATTTTATATTTAAATAATTATCCAAATGATGGCTCTTTTGAATAAATTAGTTGGTATAATCTTGATTATTAGATATTCCTATTGTGTCTATTTCAACTTGTATATGCGTTTATTTAAATATCGGTTTATGAAGAAAGTGTTTTTATACAACGATAACTTTTCCTTGTGACATTAATTACTTACGGAGTAAACGTTGATGTATTATCCAAATTATATTGGTAATTTGATTCACAAAAAAAACACATTTGTTTCTTTCATTATATGTACATATATTTTGTCTCGAAAGAAAAAAAATATCTCCATAATAACCTGTCAGTTTCGTCATAGTCGCCACCTGATTGTATTTTTTGTTTGTTTCTTTTCAGCGAACTTGGATGGGAATGGCTGACATCAACCTATTATGACAATCTGTTTTGAACAACGAATTAAAATCGTTGAATTCAAAAAACAGTCCACTACAACACTGGTGGTCTATCATTTTCATTCTATCTGCTAGTAAGTTTTAGAGCTAATTCAGATCCCCATGCAGACATCCACCTTCTTTCTGAAAGTATATTAACGTAGATTTATTTGATAATATGTGTTCTATGATTTATATAACAAACACACAAACAAAAAACAAACATTGCCCAATTTATTAAAGAATGTGACAGATATAGCATTTGTAAAGAATCTTTTTTTATACAGGCATCACCACATATCAAGGCCAAGAGGCCACTCGAGGATAAGGGTTAAAGAGTGAACAGTAGAAATTGGACAGTATAGTAATCATTAGTAATGGGAATTCGGTAAATTTGTTAACTTATATGGAAGGGCTCATCAAGAACTTGTTTACGTTAGACTTGAAGACAACCATATTGTAGTCAGCCGGAAAGCAGGAAAACGGAAGACAATTCCACAGGCGTGCAGTTCTAAGACTTCACACAGCACTTTTTAAATTCTCGTTGATCGTTTTAATTATTTAAAAAAAATATTAATGAGCTCAATTAGCAATTCTGAAGAAAAAAATGTTACGCATAGCCTAAATGTGGCTTTTGCCTTTGTTTTTATAAAACCAATAATATCAGGAGTTAAATTTGTAACTGAAAGCAACAAAACATACTTCAAATTACAATGGACAATCGCGACCTCCATTTGTTTTTAATTATTTTCATGGAAGAAAATGACAAACATATCTCTGGGTACATTTTCTCGGTTCTCGTAAATGTTTGCATTGTAATGATGGTCAAAAAACAAGAATGAGAAAAGTCCATTAAATTTGAGTTTCGATATTGAAATTTGCTTTTAGTTCAATAAGATCAATTTGCCAACAACTAGTCATCGTCATAATTTTATGTTCATTAAGTAAGAATGGATTTATAAATGCAAGCAACGGTTTACTTCTCCCGAAAATTTACTAAAACGATTATCAAAGCATTTTTGTAGTAATTTGAATTATTTTAAATATATTTTCACAAGTTGAAAATATCTTCAACACATTCATTTTGTTCGTTTACATGTGACAAATCCTTTTTTCTAACTGAGAGCTAAACACATTTATCTTCATCTTGAATCCTTTCATATCATTTTATGAGGTAACTTATATAGCTGGTAACATCAATTAAAAATGCTAAATCTAACAATGAGTTCTCATTACAGAAAAGAGTAATTCATCTTTTCCTTATAAAAAAATCATGGATAACGTGTTTCAGTTTCCAAACCAATATAGCACTTTTCCGTTAGAGAGTCAACGCATATCACAGTGAAGGATGAGATCGCCGTATTTCTCATGTAGCAATCTACAGTTGTTTCAATATTTCTGACTCAGATCGGATAATGTTCTCTCACAATTAGGCGATTCTATTTATAGACACTGCTGCTAGGAACTGGCGAATTAAATGAATTCACGTTCTGCTATCAACCAATCAGAATTGCTCCATAAAATTTAAACCTTTTTAGCAAAGTTGTATATGTTTTCTCCGTGTCAACATGAGAAGGATATTTTGCTCTTTGGCTCCAAAATTGTAAAGCCTGGATCCTGTACAGAACAATTGTCTACAAAGAGTTCGTCATCTCCAGGACTTGTATAGAATAATTACCCATCGGAAACTTTTCTGAAACTAAACCTGGCTTACAACTCAAAACTTCTTTGAAGTGTCTTCTATTTAAACATCTTGCTCGAAATTTATATTTACACACTTTACAATTGGTATCAAAACGTGTCGCAAATTCAAGGCTTTTCCACACAGAGACTCTTGGTGAATAATCCAATGATATTTAAGGAGCGGACGATTTAAAAACATTCGAATAAGACAACTTTATCGATCATTGATTGTGCAGCATCAGTACAGACATGTTTATTTAGATCTAATTGGCAATTTTCTTGATGTCTTTATCTTTTCAAATCTGTCTGTTATTTTATTTTATTCATATATTTTTTGCTTGTTTGTTTTCCATAGAACGACTCAGTGGCGCAGCGAGTAACGACCAAGTGGCGGTCCTAACTTTCGTAGCAAAAGTTTTACAAGACATAATGTTTCCTTCATTTCACTTCGTTTTAGTAAAATTTCATTCATTGTTTATTATAATTAGGGCAGAAAAGAATTGCAATTAATCGTGATTTGATGTTCTTATAACAATATGTGTAAATATTTTGATTAATTTATGAATTTTACACATATATATATATTTTATGAATTAATACTTATAGATTTTCATGTTTCACATATTTTTTTTTTGTTCTACAAAGACTTTGAAATTATCATTCCTCGTAGAAAAATACTATATTGGGCTACATCACATATGTCACTATATTCATCCAAAGCTAATGAAGAATAAAGAACTTGCAACAGTGCAGTTTTTACCTTGCTCACTTACATCACGAGAAAGCTCTTGATGCGTTTTGTAATCTTTTGCTTTGAAAAAGCAACTTCGTTTATTTTATTTATTTATTTTTATTTTTATTTTTTTACTCCCCCGACAAAAGAACGGCGGACCTGTAAATTCACACTTGTCTGTTCGTCCGTTCTTTTGTCCGCAGTTTTCTCAATAATTCGGCCTTGGAATTTTTTGAAAATTTGCACAAACATTAGACATGATATGAGTAAAATAATAACAGAATGGATTTTATGTGAAAAGTCTGGTTGCCTCCCTAAGTGTGCAATCCGGGTTAAAATGGTTAAAACTATTTGTGAAAGTTATATGCTTTTTAGCCAACAGGAAAGCAGTCTGTAGAATAGTTTGAGATTCGCTAAACTTTCACAGCTTTTCATTACAAACAACTTTTGTCCCTTGATTATACACTCTTTTTTGTTGATAATATGCAGCTTGAAAAATGGAGACAGAAAAAGAGGTACACAGAATGTGTTATATATATATACGTATATATATATATATATATATACGAGGGGCGTGCAATAAGTAATGCCCCTAACCCACTTCCAGTTGTCTGATGTAGCTGAAATTTTTCATGTGCAATGATTTATATCTCTACGGGTTATGTGGCAAATTACAGCTCTGAACTAATTGTGATTTTTGTTTTACAGGTGTTTGAACTGAGTCAGGTGTGGAATGGAGCCTGTTGAATGTCGATTTTTGTATAGAATCCGGTTTTTGTATTTGAAAGAACGCACACCACAGGAGACTTTTGATGAAATGAAAGGGGCTTATAGTGATAATGCCCCATCATATGACCTTGTAAAACGCTGGCATCCTGAATTCAAACATGGTCGGAAGTCTGTGGAAACAACTCCAAGACCTTGTCGCCCCCTTTCTTTCATTGATGAGGCATCTGTCCGTCAAGTTGAGGCTGCAATTTTGGAAGATCGGCGCATTACTATTTGCTAAATAGCCCAAGATGTCATGATTAGTACAAGGTCTGTGGAAACTATCATTCATGACCATTTACATATGTATAAGGTGTTTGCCAGATTGATTCCAAGGTTGCTCACATCATTCCAGAAGCGAAAACGCGTCGAGTGCTCGACGATGAATTTGGAGATGTGCCAAGAAGATGAGTCAAAGTTTTTCAAAAAACTGATTAAATAGAATAAAACCTGGGTCCATCTCTATGATCCAGAGACCAAAACTCAGTCAATGCAGTGGAAGCACTCACCACCTCCAAAGAAGGCAAGGTCATGCTCACAGTGTTTTGGGACCAGGACGGAGTAGTGATGACAGATTTCCTGGCAAATGATACCACAATTACAGGAGCCTATTATGCTTCACTTTTGAGGAAATTAAGGGAAGCTATCAAAATCAAGAGACGAGGCAAGATCAGCAAAGGTACCATCCTCCTGCAGGACAACGCTCCGGTCCACAACTCGCATGTCGCCAGATCAGAATCACGGGCGCGTGATTATGAAATCCTTCCCTATCCTCCCTACTCTCCTGACCGTGCATCCTCTGACTTTCACCTCTTCCCAGCCATGAAGTTGTCTTTGAAATGAAAGAGTTTCCCAAATGATGCAGCCTTGATTTCTGAAATCACATCGTGGTTGGAGTACCAACCTGGGTGTTCTACAAAAACGGTCTCATGAGCTGCATCAAACGGTGGGAGAAATGCATAACTCTGGGTGGTCCCTATGTAGAGAAAGACTAATAACTGTGCAAAGTTTCGTTGCTCTATTGCTATGGGGAGTGTGTCAGGGGCATTACTTATTACACGCACTTCGTATATATATATATATATATATATATATATATATATATATATATATATATATATATATATATATATATATATATATATATACGATCGGAGGCATTTGGACGATGTTAAAATATCGTTTATTCATTACCCACACAGCAGCAGCTGTATAGCGTAATGGTGAGAAGCCTTGAATGTCATTTGAGGGGTCGGGTTTCGATCATGGCTTGAGGCAGTTGCTGGTCTAGCCGCACTGATGAGCTGTGAAACAGCGAGACTGTACTGTACGTTGATTACCATATATGTATATATATATATATATTATTATATTATATGTATATATATATATTATTCTATGATATTATATACTAGCATGCAGCCCGGCTGTGCCCGGTCCTAAAATATGCACAGATTTTAGATTTCAATTCATACAGAAACTGAGACATGTTCATGCGAGTATTATGTTGTTTTTCTAAATAGTCCACTTCTTGTGAATAAAAGCAAAATACCCGAGCTTAGATCGAAACCAACACATAAAGACAGTGAGTTAATTACGATAACCACACGGCTAGCGTGACACGGTCTTTAAAAAGTGTTTTTGAGCCGATTATAATTGACATAAAGGATCTGTAATGTGAACAATTCACGCATGCACAATCATGAAACAGTTAGCAAACAGAGAAATATCTGACTACTTTGACGTACTAATTTTTAAATTTTGCCCCTCAGTAGCCATTTTCCAGATGAAAACCTATTTAAAAATGTCCACGTGTTTGAATAAACTATATCCCGAATTCCAAGTTAGTATATTAAAAATTTGTTGAGTATATAGGTTGAGAAGTATCCTCACACACATACATTCTCACTTTTATAGATATATAAATATGCCATTAAAAGTTAATTCTTTTATTATGTATTATTTTATTGGCTATTAATTCTTTAATCATATTATAATATTTAATGTTAATTATTCTATTATATTAAGATTTTATTCAATAATTATAGTATTATCTAATCAATTATTCAATACTCATCTATTATAATATTATTATTTCCGCCATTACTAATACTTCTATTACATTATTTTTCTATGTATTATAGATCTTTTAATAATGTCTTTATTTATTACAAGCAGGATGATGCATGGTCGTAAAATACGCTTAACTATGGTAGTTTAATTCATACAAATTTTCTGCTGTTTATTTTTATAGAGTTCATCTTTATTGTTTACTAGCATGGGTGCCCGGTGTTGCCCAGATATTTGCGATGTATGCTGAGAAAAAAAAAAGTGGTCAATTTTTTTACCTTTGACTCCTATTATGACCCCTTAATACATTTCCCTACGCAATATATCTGTCAATTTTTAGTCTACAGACTCGAAATTTGATATACAGGGTACTGAGATTTGGGAAAATCGATGTGATCGGTTTTCGGCCAGAAATTTGGCTGCTAAGAGGTTAAAGTTCAACGATTTGACCCTTGAGATCTCTACCTACCTCCTCCGACAATATTAGTCTAAACACTTGAAAGTTTATATGTAGGTTCGTTGGACATGGATCTTACTTAATAACTTGATTTGAGCCCAAAGCAATAAATATACAGGGGTCATAATAATGGTCAAAGTTAAAAAATTGACCGTTCTTTTTTTTTTTTTTTGCTCAGCATACACCTCCAAACACACGGGCAACGCCGGGTCGAAATGCTAGTATATTTATAAAAGTGAACGTGTTTGTGTGTCTGTGTGTCTGTCTGTGTGTCTGTGTACATTTTCCTTCGCAATAACTCTGTTAATTTTCATTCTCCAGACTCGAAATTTGATATACAGGGTACTGAGATTTGGGAAAATCTACGTGATCGTTTTTCAGCCAGAAATTTGGCTCTTAAGGGGTCAAAGTTCAACGATTTGACCTTTGAGAACTCTACCAAACTCCTCCGACAATTTTGAGTCTAAACAGTTGGAATTTTAGATATAAGTTTTTTGGACATGGATCTAACTTAATAACTCAATTTGAGCCCAAAACAATAAATTTTCGTCAAATGGATAAGAAATAGCTCAAACGTATACATTTTTATATACGTATATATCTGTGCATGCGTAACAAAGCACAGTTTAAGATGACTACCAAATTCAAAGTTTTTTTTTTCAATTCTGATCATTTAGCAATTATTTTATCGGCTAAAAATCCATAAAAGGATAGTAAAAAAAATCCAATCATTTGACCTGCCTCGAACCGCTCTGCGATTTTGCGATGCAGTTGAATAAATGGAGACACAGACAGAGAGACACCGGCACACAAAATGTTTTAAAAATTAGATTAATTCTTTCATTATCTTATTTATAAATAATCGTTTTCTATATTATTTTTGTTCATTAATATTTAATTATTAAAATAAAATATGTATCAAATACGTTTGAAGCCACAAACAGTGCATTATTACAAAAATAAACAGATATATATTTTGGTTTGAAATTTTAAAATATATTTCGAAGTTACACTTCATCCTCAGTATTTCAGTCATTTCTTTTCTTTTTTGCCATTTTGTTGGAGCAAAGAGTCAGTAAGTTGAAGTCCGTTTGTTGTTTTTCATCGAAGTATATTCAAATGCCTGAACGGTGCATTTGTTACGCGGTAACACGTTAGGGGTGTGTGTTCCTTGATAGAAGCGTTGATTGAGTTTTAATAAAATAAAATACGTATTAGATACGTTTGAAGCCAAAAACAACGAAAATAAACAGGTATTTGTTATCTGCTCCAACATCAACATGGCGAAAAAAAAAAGAAAAGAAAAGAAAGAAATACTGAGGATGTAGTGTAACTTCGAAATATATTTATGAATTTCAAACAAAAATAAATATCTGTTTATTTTCGTAATGCACTGATTTTTGGCTTCTAACGCGTTTAATACGTATTTTATTTCATTCAAACTCAATCAACGCTTCTATTAGGTAACACACACCCCTAACATTTATTTATTTTATTTTTTATTTGACTTGACCATTTTTAATATATCATTATTTTTTGTTAATAATTGTTTTATTATAATATTGTAATTATATTTATTACTAGTAATTTTATTATATTAAAATTCCATTCAGTGTATGTTAGTAATAATAGGGGCTGTGACAAGGGAATATTCTCTTCATTGTTTCGGCTCTCGTGTATATATTCAACACAGTTAGAGACAGTTAATCAATTGAGAACCACACCACTTTATCTAAAAAAAAATTAAGATATTAACTGATATATACTCGAGAGTCAAAAATAATGAAAAGAATATTCTCTTGTGATAGCTATAGTAATAATGCATATACCTTTCGGTAGAATAATCTCTTCAGCTTATCTGGAAATCATTATACGCAAGGAAGATATGAAACCATATAAAATATGCAATTGATAAACTCCAAACCATAATTGTATAAAATTAATTACGGTACTCGTACAGTTTAATCAATACATCAAAAAAAAAAAAAATGAAAATATCGAAAAATATTATATTGTACGTATCAGTTATGGAATGAAGTTCTCCGAACAAAATTTATCTTAATTTCATCAAGTAGTTTTTTGTTTGGTTTTTTTTTTTTTTGTTTTTTTACAGCGAAAAAACAATTTGTTATGATATCGAGAAAAAGGTTCGATTTTTAGGAAGAAAAGCTATTAAAGATGGAGAGGGAGTGTCGGCATTTTAAACCGAGTTATCTCACCTTGGCATGTTCTAAAAATTCAAAACATTTTTTTTTTAATTCAAAGACGTCTACATCAACGTGCTGTCATAAAAACGTGTTTTTCCACTGTAAAAAAAAAAAAAAAAAAAACTACTTGATCAAATTAAGTGAATGTTTTTTGGAGAGATTTTCATTCCAAAACGGATACGTACAATATAACCTTTTGTCGATATTTTAATTTTTTCATGTTTTGATTAAACTGTACAAGTACCTTAATTACTTGTGAAGAAGTGTATCGAAAGAGAAATGCAATATATAAATAGTATAAATTAACGAAACGGGTTAGGTGATATAGTGTATTGCTAATTTCATTTTATTATTTTGTGGCTTTGAAGGTTGATAGTCATTACAAGAACACAGAATTTTATTTACAGGATTATTTTGTAAATAATCGCAACTTCATTTATTTTATCTAGAAAAAATGAAATTTCACCTATCCCAGAAATAGTATATAAGAAAGTCAATAACTACCAATTTCTCGTTGACTTCCATGTTATTTGAATTTTTCGTTTCCTTTGAAATGTTACCTTTTTGCGGGTTTGATATTTCGAATATGCAAAAAAGGACATCCGTCAAATTTTATTCTGAAGTATTCTCCGCTAACGCAGCTGAACATCGTTTTCTCTGTTCACTGAAATGTGTTCTTTTTTACCGCTCCACAATGTAGAAAATATTCCATATTTTTTATCCATAATTTCCGTTTCTTAAAATGATGTGCTATTCTTGTACATTCGAAGAGAAAACTGTTTTCCTCGGATTTAAAATGTGGGTTTTTTTTCTGATATTTATTTATGCTGCGACTTCTTATGAATCGGTGATAATGTGCTGAAAATCACGAGTATTATGCATCTCTGTCACCGCAATGAAATAATAACGTTATTATTTAGAAAGTCATTTTTAACGTTGGAAGGTGATTACTTTCACTTAACAATTTAATAAATAAAAACCGTGTAAAAATTGAATCTAACTCGAAAATACTATTTGACATTTTCCCGTCGTAACAGAGATACATAAGCAGCGTAAATCGTTTTAATCTCGCTTGCGAATATTGCTTCCGTTGGTGACTTGTAATTTTGTAACATTATTTTATACTGTACTAGCGAGGGGTACACGGCGTTGCCCGGGTGTTTGGGGGGGGTGATAAAAAAGTAAGTATGAGGATCGAACCCGAACCGTTGAGGCAAAGTTGTGAAAAAAAAAAACGTGCTACGTTGACCATTGTCCCACCGCGATATGCTTACGGAAACACGTTTGAATTTATTTAATTAGTTGGATTTAGCAGGTGCTCGTTTTAATGAGTTAATGAGGTCAATTTGACTGCGGGATTTCATTTACTGCTGAACGCTTTTTTTTTCCTCGCCCCCAAGATGTTATAGGAAAAAGACTAACCCACATACGACAAATATTGAATATTTATCTTCCCGAAATCGAGCAAATTAAATAGACAGGCGAGCTTCGTTGTTAAGTGAGAGATATTACGATTTCTATGTGATATAAAAAGTTTTAAAAAGTTGTGAACCGACCGACCGCTTCTCTGAAAGAAGCCCTTTGTATACACACAGAAAAAGCGAACACACATACATACATACATTTTCGTTTTTATATTTATAGATACTTGAAGAAAATCCCGAATGTCTTTCTACGTAGGAGTACTCTTTGTTTATTTGAGTGCTCTTCTGAAACTATCGCCAAATACAATTTTGATCGATCTGATATTTCTTTTTTTATTTTTCTTAAGAAATTTTATATTGAAGTCTCATTTTTGTTCTATTCTACCGGATATATTCAGTTTCTCGCTGCATTTTTTTCTGGGAGATACTACATCATTTTTACGCTTCAATTAATCCCGATCTGCATATAAACTTTAACAAGAATGAGATTTTATCATCTCTTGGAAGTATTTTTTTTTTAATTTTCTATTTGGGAACACTTACCCTGATTTTACTGCCGACTCACATAAGCCTTTGGACGGTTGCTATTATTTTCTCTGAAAAATCATTTCACTATTAATTTACTTCAGAGTTTAAAAAAAAAACATCAAACATTAGTTAATGAGAAACGAATCACCTACCTTTATAGTCACTCTTTATCAGTTCAAAATCATTAAAACCATGTCCTCTCCAATAATTACCAAAAAATAAAAAATAAAATAAAAATGACTGTATGGTTACGGTATCAAATTAACTATTTTACTTTATAATTAAAAGATTTAATGTTGAGGGGTTTCTGTAAGATTTTTATTATAGTTTTTTAAATAAAAATGCGCAAGGTAATTGGCATCTCTTCCTTTATAATTTATATAGAAAAGTTACTCAAAAAAAGTGTGTTCAATTTTCATTGGAAAAAAAACTCGAATTCTTTTTCGCTTTGAAAAGTTAAAAACAGTATTTTAACTTCATTGTTATTTGTCCCATTTTATTTTGCATTCATTTTATTTATTATGGGTTTTAAAAAATTTGAAATCCCGTGGAATTTCCACGGGTCTTTCTAGTTTTAATAATTTTACTTGCTATAACGCTTAGATATTTCAAGGACTTTACTCTGGGCATTTTTAAAGTTTACGTTTTTTTTTCCATTCATTTTCTTTCCATAATTTTTTTATTTAATTTTTATCATACGTATAAATGTCTCTCTTTTTATATGTATTTCTTTATTTATTATTTTCTCTTTCTATTTCCTTTCCTAGTTTTCTTTTGACATTTTCTACTTTTTTCCTCCTTTCTGTTTATTCTTTTTCAACGGTCCTTATGTATTTATTATATCTTAGTGCTCCCTTTTATATATATATATATATATATATATATATATATATATATATATATATATATATATATTACTATTATTTATATATATATACTTCTTTTTTAGTTTTTACTATCTTATTCACGACTGCTTAATCCTTTCCCTGTAGATATATGTTATTGTTTATACGTATATATTTATGTTTTCTTTAAAAATTCTTAATGTATTCATCTTTAATTTTTAATCTCAATGTTTTAAACCAGATTTTATTTATATTCTATATTTTGTATAATGCTGGCCTATCTCCTTTTCTAATACCAAGGCCTAAAGCGGTTTTTCCTTCTATTTTATTCTTTCTCGCAGCCGTTTTGGAGTTTATAAGGAACTAATTTACACACAGATCATCTAAATAGTTTTGTGATCCTCATAATAAGTGATAATCCCGGGGGGGTATCAAGACCAGGCAAATATGAAAGATGGAGTAAGATTTCTTCATCAAATTCTTTAAGACGATGTTTGATCAGGAGTGCTGTGTGACGGCGTAATGGAAGATGAATCTCTTTCTGTTTACTAAAGAAGGTCGTTTTCGTGTCAATATGAGTGAGAATATTGGAGCAAATACAACGATGCTTTAGTAATCTTAAAGAATAAGTTATAAATTAATCGTGGTGATATGTTACACGGTTTCTGCGGTTCCAGGTGAGCATTGTCTGAAGATAGTGGGATCAATCCTACCCAAAGCCGGCCAGAAGTTTAGTTGGCCAAAACGTTGTGAGACGACAACTATGGAAGACCGTAATTACTAAGGATGCATTTATGAGATTCGGAGTTCGTATCCCGTCCCAGTTAACCACGTGGCGAAGACAAAAGAATAGCTGGCCGAAACGTCGTGAAACAATTAGTAAAAGACGAGGGCAATAGTCCGCAATAGATAAATGGATAAGTAATACTTAACTTTACATTGACAGATTATAATGACACAATTTTAATAATTAAAACCTAGATCGAAATATATGCAGTAATTTACTAATTCAAAATATCTTATTTGCCTTGCTTGAATATATGTATAACTTTATAATTCTCATGTAGACAGCCAGACATACACACACATATAATATATATATGTGTGTGTGTGTGTATGTGTATGGGCGTGTGGCTGTGTGTGTGTGTACAAGAAGGTAACATTAGTCAACATAATGAGGTATAGTCATAGAAGAGGCAGGCAAATAAAGGATATATGAGGGCTTGATTGACTTACCAGTCCCGTCGAAACAAAACAAGTCAGAATGTCGTTAAAATGAATGAGGACTGTTTGAACAAGGCCAACAATGTTTGACGGAAGACAACCAACAGTTGGGAGGCGGGCAGGGAATATGTAGGAAGGAGTTGCCAAAAGATTTGGAATGTAAACGCAGAGAATGACGAAGAAAGGGATAGAAAGAAGAAGATGAAAAAGTGTGCGAAGAACGAATACAAGTAAAATGTATAAAATAAATAGTAAATAAGAAAAAGATGATGATGATGATGATGATGATGATGATGATGATGATGATGATGATGATGATGATGATGATGATTGAAGAAAAACGATGGATATGAAAAAAAAAGGAAGAAGAGGGGTAGAGGACAAAAGGAAGCGAATGAGAAAAGATGCAGAAATGTTAAGGAGATGATAAAGAAAACGACGTTGTGATTAAGAAGTAGAAGATGGAGAATATTAAAAGTAGAAGCTCACCGAGGAAAATAAAGAAGGGATGATCGGGGTTAGAAGAAGAGAAACGAGAAAACATGATAATGTATTAAAGGAAGATGAAAAAGAAAACTAGGGAGGAGAAAAAGAAGAAAAAGAAGAAGGAAGAGAAATCAAGTAGGGGGCAAGAAGGAGAAGATTTAAAAAAAACGAAATGGATGAAAAGAAGAAGGAAGAGATGATGATGATGATGATGGTGATGATGATGATAATGATGATGATGATGATGATGATGATGATGGTGATGATGATGATGATGATGATGATGATGATGATGATGATGATGATGATGATGATGATGATGATGATGATGATGAAAAAGGTAAGGTCACAGTAAAAAAGAAGTCAGAGAAAGTTGAAATGATAAGTAGAATAAAGAGCAAAAGAAGAAGATGAGGAAGAGTCGAGAAAAAAATGGTAAAAAATGTAAGAATAACAGACATTTACAGAAACATTAATTTTTGATTAGGAAAATCAAGAAAGGAATGCAATTGATTTGGAAAATTAAGAAGAATGCAAAAAAGGAAAGAAACAAATTGACGATGTTAATAATAATAATAATAATAATAATAATAATAATAATAATAATAATAATAATAATGAAAACAACAAAAAGAAGAAGAACAGTCACACTAACAGCAAGAACAATTCTGAAGGGCGTATTCCGATAAAAGTCGTTTTTGAATGTACGAGTGGGGAAGTGATGGCCTTAATCAGCAGAGATGGCACAGGTGGTTCCTAAAAAAGAACACAAAGAAACAAAACAAAACAAAACAAAAACAATTCTGTCTTCGTTCTGTTTTGTGTTCACCTATAGTAATGGAATGTAAATAGTGCGGCCAGGATCGAGTTAGTCATTGTACGACTGTTTTAAAGGAGCAAAGTTTGTTGTCGCGGCCTAAGACGCGTGGCCGAAATACAAAAGAGCAAGTCGTTGTCATTGAGGTTGGACGAGGGGAGGGAGCAGATGTGTTACTAAGATTATCTGACCTCGAGACGATAAAGGTGTCGGCTCCATCAACGACGACAGAAGGTAGGGAATGTATCTTCACATATTAATGAAATCTCAGAGGAGGGAGGAACAGTGCGGTTGACAAAGATTAAAAAAGAACATCTAGTCTAACATCACTAGAATTTTATTTTATTTTTTGTAACGAAATATTTAGCAAATACATGACTGTCATATGTAATCTGTAGCCAAACTCATTTTACTTTTTTAGAATAATGACGTTTCTGGATTCATAGAATGAATTGTCACGGTTTATTAAGGCGCTAACGGCACTCGAGGACAATGGTTAATGTGTTTATCAGTTAATCAGTTAGAGGAAAAATAGGATGTTAAGGGGATTGGAGACCATGGTAGAAATTGGGCAAATATTTAATTATTTAAGATGAGGGTTAGACAAGAATTTGTTTAAAGCGGACTTGAAAACGACCATATTACAGCCAACTTGAAAGCAGCACTGTGGTATTGTATTCATTAGCTTTTGGAAATAAACTTTGCTCATGGAAGCTGTGCTTAGTTTAAGGTACACAGAGGTAACAAGAAAAATTATTTACTTTTGTTGTATCTTGACAGGCTCTAACTGTTGATATTCGCAAGAGACTGTGGCTTGGGGCACCTACCATGAAAATAATGATCGAGTAGAGTTTTTTTTGTTTTTTTTTACATAGGCATCACCACATTATCAAGGCCAAGAGGCCACTCAAGGATAAGGGTTAAAGACTGTACAGTAGAAATTATACAATATAGTAATCATTAGTAATGAAAATTTGGTAAATTTGATAACTTATATGGAACGGCTCATCAAGAACTTATTTACGTTAGACTTGAACACAACCATATTGTAGTCAGCCGGAAAGCAGGAAAACGGAAGACAATTCCACAGGCGTGCAGTTCTAAGAAAGAAGCTTTGTTCATGGAATCTACGTTTAGGTTTAGGCACAGATAAAGAGTGGGGGGAATTATTGATAGTGTTTACAGCTAGACGAGTGTTTCTTGTGAAAGTTTGGCAAGGGGGGGACCATAGATTGAAGCTCAGTTGAACACTTTCCATGAAAATAACGATACATCAGAGACAAACTCGCAACATCTCTTCTGTGAGATAGAGGTTGCAAGGAAGAGAAAAGGACATCTCCTACGAGGCTACGAAGTCTATTTTGAACTCTATCAAGGCAGAACAAGTCCTTTCTAGCAGCACCTGCCCAGATGTGGCAACAGTATTCCATCCTTGGACGTACCTGGCTCTTATATAGATAGAGAATAGCATCAGCAGTGAGATATCTACCGGATCTATAGAAAGATCCCACCATTTTTTCCAGCGGCCTTGGCAACAGATTTGATGTACGTGTTCCATTTAAGATCACGAGTAATGGTCAAGCCCAGAAGCTTGTCAAAACTTGAGGCCTCCTGAAGACGAGAGCCATTCATTTCAAATGATGCCAGATGTGGATCAGAACGTTGATGATGTAAAGAGAGAAGCTTGGTTTTAGATGCATTAAAAGTTACCAGCCACTCCTTACCCCATTGTACTACGAGCTCAAGATCAGAGGAGAGAGAATTGGAGAGAACTTGGTCATTTACTGTCTGTGCTACCATAAATGGTAGTGTCGTCAGCATAAATGTCTACAAATGATGTAAGGATGTGATTTGGAAGATCATTAATGTAGATCAGGAAAAGAGTTGGGCCCAGGATGGACCCCTGAGGGATACCGGCATTAATACTGTGAGCTTCTGATTTTTGTCCCTCAACTACTACTCTTATGAACCTATCAGAAAGAAATGATTTAATAATTGAGAAGACATTTCCAGCTATACCACAGCTAGAGATCTTATGAAGTAAACCTTTATGCCATACTCTATAAAAGGCCTTAGATATGTCAAGAGCAATTGCCCTAAAAAGGTTGCCTCCGTCGAGAGATTTGCTAATCATATGAGATATAACTGTAAGCACATCTGCTGTAGATCTAGCAGAACGGAAACCATATTGAGTGTCACTAAGAAGGTTATCTAATAGTCTGTTCTTAGTGAAATGTGGCGTAGGTATTGTAAAAGGGTATCTGCAACTAGATTTCGAAGTTGAATTTGTACTCTGCCCAAACATGAAATAGTGTTTTAGCGGTAGCAGATATGGAAACACTGAACCATTTTAGGGCTGATCTTACTCTTATACAAGTAAAAGATTGCACCAAACCTTGAAAATTCTTTTACGTCATAAGACACGTTTTTTAATAAAAAATAATATTTTGTTTGTTATTTCATCCGTTTAACATCCATTTTTATAACGATAATAATGTTCGTACACGGATCTGGGTTCAATATCTTAGCAGATTTATATTTAAGTCTTAAAAAAAGGTACTTATATTTCTCCTCCTTCCTAAACACTCAACATTATAAGGAAAAAAACAATAATAAGTTGAATAATCAAAGCAAAGGAGTGGCGCTTAATAGCTAATAAAAAGGGAGCCCTTGAGCGGACGTCGACTATGGTCAACCGGATTGCTGTTTTTTTATCCCGTGGATTCTATCTTTTCCTCCTTTTATCAGTTTTGAATAAAGAAAAAAAAAATAGAATCCTTCGCATATTTCTAAGGAAGATTTTTTTTTTTATTAAAAATTAAATATTAAATCCGTCCGTTTGTTTAATTATTTATTTTATAATAATTCCATTCACCTATTTTTTAAACTTTATTCGAGTTTTTCTTTATTCATAAAATATTTTTTTTGTGTTTTTTTTTTTTCAAACTTTAACCTTTTTTCTGGTTAGTTAACATCAATAGCAATAAGAAAAAAGAAAAGGATAAAAGTAAATAAACAAAATAAAATAATTAACCAATGGAAAAAACATGAATGAAGTACTCGGACTTATGATCAATCCGTTCCTGCCAGAAGTTAGGAGTGTTATTCGTAAGTTGAAATAACGAGAATAGACTGAATAGACAAAATAGTGTGTGTGTGTGTGTGTGTGTGTGTGTGAAATATGCCTAAGAGAAAAATACTGCCTAAATATGCATATACACATATATATAAATGCACACACACACACACACATATATATATATATATACACACACACATATATATATATATATATTACAATAGAAAAATGCGATAATGAAAAGTAATATGGTTAAGCTTAAACACGGAAAAGTAAAGGGGTAGTTGTTAAAACTGGAAAAGAAAAGGGCACGATAATCTAGAAAAAATAATAAATTAAAAACTTTAATATTGCAGCATAAAGAATTGATCATATAATGTTATAAATTGATGTTTTTAAATACTTAATGCTGCAGTATTTTAAGTTATAAATTTATTATATTTTTTTTACTAGAATATCTTTTCCTTTTCTTTTCCAGTTTTAACAACTAGTCCTTTACTTTTCCGTGTTTAAGCTAAGCCATATTATTTTTCATGCTCGCGTTATTGCGTGGGGAAATGTACACACACACACACACACACACACACACACACATACACATACACACACACACACGCGTTCACTTTTATAGATATACTAGCATAGGTGCCCGGCGTTGCCCGGGTGTTTGGAGGTGTATGCTGAGCAAAAAAAAAGAAAGAAAAATAGTCAATTTTTTTAACTTAGACCCCTATTATGACCCCTTAAAATTTATTGTTTTGGCCTCAAATAAAGTTATTAAGTTAGATCCATGTCCAAGGAACCTATATCTAAAATTTAAAGTTTTTAGACCAAAATTGTCCGAGGAATTTGGTAGAGTTCTCAAGGGTCAAATTGTTGAACTTTGACCCCTTAACAGCCAAATTTCTGACCGAAAACAGATCACATAGATGTTCCCAAAATCTCAGTACCCTGTATATCAAATTTCGAGTCTGTACACTGAAAATTAACGGAGTTATTGCGAAGGAAAATGTACACAGACACACAGACACACAGACACGTTCACTTTTATATATATATATATACATATATTCCCTCAGCCACACCAGAAATAAACTTCCAAGACCCTCCCCCACAAGTTCCTTAAACCCCAAAACTAAAACATTATCGACATACCAAGCGCCCCCCACTTTCCACCTTGTTCCCTTCCTCTGTCTCCTCCGCCCTCCTCCCACCCCCCTGACCTCATTCACTCTTCCACTCTCTCATCCCAAAATAGCGAACATTTCTGTAAAAGTCTGAGGAAGCTACAGACGGCCAATAAAACGGCCAAGTAGCTGAAACAATAATGTAACTCAACAGAAAGATACGGTAATAAAAAATAAAACCCATATTTGCTCTACAACTGTATTGAGCACTTTCTTCAGTTTTTATTAATTACCATTTCCACTATAAGTTACTTTGACCCTGTGTGTGAGTTCGTTCCTCTAGCTCCTAAACGGCTGGAACGATGTACTTCATCTTTCTAGCATTTTCTTTAGATAGGTTTTGTATCGCTTATGGATAATCGAAAAGATCCGATGAATGACAGAACAATCGACTAAAGCTAACACTTTTTACAGCCTAACATCAAAGGGCATTTAAGAAGTTTTATTACCGCACAAGTAGAAAAGTTCGGTATATAAAATGAACAGTAGGCTCTTTGATATGACAGAGCCGCGGTCGAAATGGATAGTTTAGTATTTAGTGAGTAATTACACCACATTACTTGTTATTTGCATTTTAATATGTGATTCAAGCCATTATCACCGCACAAGAGAGAAAGGCCCGACATATAAAATTAAAAGTAAGTTTTTTGATATGACAAGGCCCCATTCGAAATGAATACATTTTGTTTACAGAGCAATTTGACCGTGGTACTTGATATCTAGATTGCAAACTTTAATTAAAGCCATTATATAAAATAATGTTACAAAATTAAAAAGGGTTCTCTGCCGTGCAATGTAGACTACAATGTATTTTGGATTAAATAACTGCATTTTACCGATTTCGATGATAATAAAATATATGGGCGTAAAGTATTCAAGTGTTCATAGGTCAACATTCATTCCTGGGTAACTTCCGTTCCCACTATATATATATATATATATATATATATATATATATATATATATATATATATATATATATATATACTAGCAACTGTACCCGTTGTTGAGTGGGTTCAAAAACAGCCTACAGAAAATGGACTCTGATTTATGAAAGTATAATCGGTTATGAAAAGCAAGGGTTGTAAATTTGGGTTGAATTTGGGGGTATCAAAACCAAAGCAAAATATGATGAAAGTAAAAATAAAATAGATAATCCCCATTATTTATTATACCATACCTGTTCACACTGAAACACTTATCACAATATTCCGTGGATCTATATTAAAAAAAACCTTGTTAAATTTTGTGACATATTTCCATTCTATGGAGGTCAGGTGCTAACGAACACCCCATAATTTTATTATACCATATTTCTTCAAACTGAAATAATTATCATATATACTTACGCAGATAGATATGAAAAGTCTTTATTAAAGTTTGTGCCTATTTCCATTCTATGGAGGCCAGGCGCGAACGCAGACCCCACAATTTTATTATACCATCCCTATTTAAGTTAAAACATACTTATCAAAGTATTATTATGTACATCTATATCTACAACACTTGTAAACGTTTTTTTTTTTAATTTTAAATTTTTTTATTTCCATACATTGTGGACCAGGCGCGAACGCAAGCCCCATAATTTTAATGAACCATCGCTCTGCCAGATCAAACATACCCATTCCTGTGTCTCAATACATCTATCATTATATGTAATCAGTTATTTTTTTTTAAATAGTCAACCATATAGGAGCCTATATCGTGACCAGACACACACACACACACACACACACACATACACACACATTCAGCTTTATATATATATATATATATATATATATATATATATATATATATATATATATATATATTACATTATTTTTAGATAAATAGTTTGTATGTTCGTACTAAAGTCAATTCACATCATCATAACATTCAAAGCATATATAACAATATAGAAATATAGATGGGATTTTTCGTTTTAGATGACATTAAAAAAGAACGTTAAATAAACGTAATAGACGTACATAATATATGAAAATAGAAAAGATGAGCAAAGGCCAGCAACAGAAGAATATACAAAGAGAAAAGATGATACAAAACCGAACCGATTCAGGACGAATAGGATTGTAATTTGAAAGCACATATATATATATATATATATATATATATATATATATATATATATATATATATATATATATATATGCCATTGGATTGGCATTATTAGACCTCTGTGTGTCTATACAACCAAACAGAATTTCTATAGTTTCTTTCCAAGTCGGGAAACATATTGAAACGGAAATTTTTCCCTCCAGATATGAACATGGCGACATCCAAGCTCAATGCCTACAAATATTTTTCTAGTTGTTACCTTATTTGCATAAGTATTTTCATTGCGTTCACAGGTTTCAATCGCCTCATAGTATTAAAAATCAACCCACTGATCATCCCATTAAACTTCATTCTCGAGCGGCAACTTATTAGTAGAAAAAATTCCAACGCACCGAAAATGAATGTTAAAAATATGCCGGCATTTTTCTCATTCCCACAATTACGTGCAATTAGGTGCCTTCAATAAGTTTCCAGATTTTACGTATGGGCATTTTTATTGATAGTACACTCATGAAACTTTAGCCCTGTTCGGAGTAATCTCCTCCGCCTTAAATGCACTTATTGCGCCGTTCTAACAACGTCTGGAAGATCGCATAGATGTTATTTTGTGTGAGCATGTTAATGATCCTTGGCACAGCCTCTTTTATCTCCTCTTTTCTCACAACGACAGTCATTAAGATTTTCAACACCAAAAGTTACAGGTAGCTGGGTCTGGTTTATAGGGAGGGTAAAGAACTGTCCTTGGTCAAATAGTCTGTGACAAAGATGGAGTATCTTTGGAACAAACTTCGCGCAAATCTTCTGATTCTTTACTTCCTCGCGAATAAGTGTGTGTACAGTTCATACACTGACATCAAACTGTTCCCTTAATGTCTTTATATATACGACGGTTCTTATCCATGAAATTCTTTATTTGGCCAATCAACTCTGGTGTTCTAGCTTCCTTACTCCTCTCATGCCTTTCGTCATCCCTCATGGATGCCATGCTTTCTTTTTGTATGCAACTCGAAAACTGATACTCAATTCATGCAAGATGGTCAGAAAGCAGTCTTAGTCATTTTTCCAAGTTTAAAATAGAATTTTATTGCATATCGTTCAGGCTTTAATAGGGTGTATTCCAATTTCTTTTGTAGTTGTTCCTTTAAGCGTGAAATTCTTAAAATTGGTTCGTCAGCTCATAAGATGTATAGCAATAATTTTCAAAAGTCCACGACTATTTTAAATGCCTGTACAAAAAAGTTTGGAAAATTATTGAAAGCATCTCGTTTGTTTCATTTAAGCGTGAAATCTATCTAAACAATAGTGTGTGCTATTTTTTGAATTTTTGATTGAAATCAAAGTGCAACAAATATCCGTAATGCTTGTGACCTGGGGGGCACAGATCCGTATAAGTCTGTTCTGATATTATCTATTAAAGATTGTTTTTTTACTAGTGTGTACCACTTATGAACGCGTAAAAGCCACTCAAGGATAAGTGATGAGTGTAAGGTGGACGGTGAGACAACACCGTGATGATTTATAATGATGGGTTTGATTGGACAGAAGTTGATAATTTTAATAGGGCGGTTCAACGTGAATTTGTATACATCAAGCCTTGAAAACGTAATCAGTTTGGAAGCAATCCCGCGGTATTGTGTTCCATGGAGAAACAATTCTAAGAAAGAAACTTTGCTTATGGAAGTTCCATTTAGTTTTAGGTAGAGAGAGACTGAGAGAGAGAGAGAGAGAGAGAGAGAGAGAGAGAGAGAGAGAAAGGACCGTTATTTTATAAGTTTTTATTATAATTATAGTTATCTATATATTAATTTGCTTGTACGTACGGTGTCACGTCATCATCATCCCAAACATTAATTAATGAAACGCGTCATCATCATCGCAAACATTAATTAATGTGAATTATCTCCCTTTATTGTTCAATCTTTATCAGTTAAAAATCAGTAACCTCTTTTATTTCCCAAAAGTTCCCGAACAAAAAAAAATAAATAATAATAACTGTCTATTTATGGTTCCGGGTTATTTTAAAGGCAATTATGCATAGAAGGTATCGTTCTACAGTTTAAATAGTATAGTATTTTACTTACATTTTTAACGATGTCTTCTGTTTATTATTGTATGAACGCTTATTCTATTTTATTCAGTAATAAATATATTTTTTACATTTAACGCTACGAGTACGTTTTTTTTTTTACTGTGCCACTTTATGTTTTTTTATTTACTTTTTATTTACACAACAAAAAATATGTTTAGAAATACATGTTACAAAAGTCAAGAATGACTTTATTAAATAAATCACCAAAGTCACCATTCGCAAATACAGAGTCAAAACATATTTTACGTCTTGTTCTGTTTTGTTTTTGTTTTACGGCATATCAATCCTTTTTCGTGTTATTTAATGCCGAATCGAGTAATTTTGTAATATTTATACAGCTTCACGTTGTTTACATAGTTATTTTTTTCATTTTATTTTGCTTCTTTTACAGGCATTCATCTTCTAATGCCCACCGGCACAACAATTTTTTTTTTAAATATGAAATAAAACAGTGTTTCATTACTTACGATTTAATTTATTTAAAGAAATATATATTTCCTATTTAAAGATTTTCAGTATATTTTATTTAACTGAAGAATTTTTCCATTATTTTTATTACATTGTTAGGTGAAGTTTCAGAATAGTTAACCCCCCTCCCCATATTAAGAATGGCTTTCAGCACGATTCTTACAATAGCGGTATCAAAGTTTTTTTGGTAAATATCCAGATACGCTACTACAGAACACCGACCACTAATTTGTTTTTTTATAGGTAATTGAGGTCGCTGACAACGAATCTGATAGTTAAACTTGGGGCAAATTTACCGTTTGCATGGTATTAACCCCCGAACCCCCGAATAATATTCCACCATTTTGCAGCTTCCGTTTACGCTACGCGCGTGCGCTGCAGCATGAACGACGGCTTACTTCACCTAGCAAACTGCCTTCTCACATGGCGTACCAATCAAAAAATTACGGACTGACATTTTTTTAATGACTTACAGTTATAGAAAAGTAAAACAAATTGAGGGACTTTTTTTTTTGTCTCGCGTAGTTTTTAATGTGGTTTACAAAAACATAAGCACTAAACATCTTTATGTTTTTCATTCTTTTTTTGCGGGGGGGGATTCAATTATAAAACTTATGTGGCTTAATAGGTGCTTTTGCAGTTTAGTTAAACGTTTTTCCGTAAGTAACGCACCGACATTTACCAATTAGAACACCATTTAATATTTTCCGAAGATTTTACTGTGTACGTTGGGGGCGCGAGCGGGGGGGGGCGGATGTGATTTTGGGGCGCGCGTGCCAATGTACACAGTAAAATCTTCGGAAAATGTTAAATGGTGTTCTAATTGGTAAATGTCGGTGCGTTACTTTTCGAAAATTTGAAAATTCTATGTTCCAGGTAAAAAAAAAAAAACAGATAAATTACCCCCCCTACTCCAACTTGGAGTGCTTCCCTTTTCTTGCTTTATTTCTTTTTCAGCTAATTTTAAATTTTCCACCCAAAAAGTGCTATAATGTAATTTTGAAAATTAGAAAATTCTATGTCCTAGAAAAAAAAATCCCCTACCCCCAACGTAGTTTGCTTGGTGAAGCCGTCATTTATGCTACAACCTGCATGCGCGTAGCATAAACGGAAGCTGCAAAATGGTGGAAAGTAGTTCGTGGGTTCAGGGGTAAATACCATGCAAACGGTAAATTTACCCCAAGTTCGACTATCAGATTCGTTGGCAGCGACCTCAATTACCTATAAAAAAAAAAAAAAAAACAAATTAGCGTGGTCGGTGTTCTGTAGTAGCGTATCTGGATATTTACCTTTTTTTTTCTTATTTTAAAACAAATTATACAAAACAGGTACAAGACCATTAATTTTTTCTTTCATTAAATCGCTATTTAGGTGAAGGTTCAAAATAGTTAACCCTTCTCCCCATAACCGTTTTTTCATGCAGTAAAATACTTTGTTTCAATAATTATGGTTTAAATAAATATTTATTCCTTATTTAAAGATTTACAGTATATTTTATTTAACTGAAGAAATATTTATTGTTCATACATATATTTTTCCTTATTTTTTTTTACATTGTTAGGTGAAGTTTCAGAATAGTTAACCCCCTCCTCATATTAAGAATGGCTTTCAGCATGATTCTTACAATAGTGTTTTCAAAGTTTATTGATTTTTCTTATTTAACAAAAATTATAAAAAAGATACAATAACATTTTAAACATTTTTTTCGTTAAATCGTTATTTAGGTGAAGGTTTAGAATAGTCAAACCCTCTCCCCTTATTAAGAATGGCATTTTATTATTTCAGCATGATGCTTACATTTTTCTTAATATAAAAAAAAGATACAAGAAAATGTTAAGCTTTTTTTTTTAATTAAAAGTTAGATCAAAGTTCCGAATAACTTACTTTATAGCCAATTAGCCAGCTTACTTAACTATATAACATTGACAATAAATTTGATAGGTATAACCTACCTCACATCATTTTGATTATCGAAAAATCAAAAGTTAACTGTACTTCGTAAGATTTACAGAAACACTTCATTTTCTATGCATGTAATACACAAGAATCTGAATATTATAACAGATTACAATGTTTTTATGGAAAAAAAAACTTTTGTACAGAAAATTCAAAGTGTTCTATTTATATTATCAGGAAGTTGAGATGCATTAATTGAAATCTATATCAATAATTCGACTTAAAAAAATATTTGTGAATTTCCAAATCTTCATTGAATAAAATTCAAAATAAATAGAAAAGTCTATCGCATATGTAAAAGTTGTCAGTTGCTTATTTAACTTCATTAAAAGCCATCAAAGTCAACTAAGAGCTGCTCAATATTCTGGCTTAATGGATCATTTAGCAAGGAATGAAGATGGTTATTCTGGTGTACGAGTTATTCTACCATCTACACTTACAGGACGTCCTAGGAATCTACAACAGCTTTATCAAGATGCAATGGCAGTTTTCTGTGAACTATTCATTACTTACACATGTAATCCAAAATGTCTTGAAATATTAAATAACTTGGGGTCATCAGAACTTTCACAAAATCGATGTCAACAATGTCACACAGTTTTTTAAATTCACAATCTGACTCCCAAGAACCTGCTGAATGACCACTATTCTCACTCCAAGCAGCTGATCGACGTCCCTGTCACCGTCACCAGCACTTACTGACAATATCAACAGCATCAGTTACGATCGCATTGACCTTCAATAAAAATTTAAACTAAAATTCTTTGTTTGTTCTACTTGCTTCCATACGTTCATTTTTATAAGGAATTTCTTACTGATGTGTTTTAAAAGATTTTAACTACCGTGGAATTTCCACGGGTCCTGCTAGTTATTATTATTATTATTATTATTATTATTATTATTATTATTATTATTATTATTATTATTATTTAATGTGACTTATATTTAAAGAAATTTTCCTCGTCTAACTAACAAATAATTTTTGCAAAATATCAAAATGTTTCAAGATCATCAAATTCGTTTTTACTGTTACATATAAAACACCCTATTATTCCTGGAAGTGGCCAGCATCTCATGTATCTTAAAATCCCAATCATTTCTCGGCTGTTTCCCATCGTAGGAAGCGATAATGGCGGCATTAATTCCTTAAACAAGATAAGCTAATGCGCGTTTCAGAATCAAGGGGAAATAAATCTGTCAGTCTTCTTGTGAAAAGCTTAAAAAATACAACTACAAAAAAAAAAAGATACCGTTCTGTTTTCCGGGGATGTTTCATTTTCCGACTTTGTTTTAAAGATTTATAAAATCAGATAGCCTGCGTATGAGTTTAGATGTAGATGGGGAGTCTGGGCCCTAAATTGTTTGATAACAAAATGGCCACATAGTTTGTGCAAACCACAGACAGATTATCTTTCAATTCCAACACTAACCTACACCCGTTCCTCTTACTAATCTCACACCCTTTACCTCCCACTCAGACTGATTATCTAGTCACGGCGATAAAAATCAAGTAATTCACTCCACATTTTATTTCAAAACATCCATTGTGTCTTTCTGTCTTCTCCCCTCTTGTTTTGCCTAATCGGAATGTTTGTTTTTGGTAAAGAGACTTGTTTACAACTCCGAAACAAAACAATTATAGAAGAAACTTTTATAGAAAATAAAAGAGCAAAACTATACGCGACCGTAACGCGCTGGGTGACAAGCACTATTTGCTGCTCTTTGAAAATTCATAAAATGTTGCATGTCTGTTAAAACACTCACTCAAAACATATTTAATCTCGTTACTTCTACTTTATCTTAATAGATAACTAGAGGAATACCTGTCCCAGGACGAGTAAAATTATTACTTCGAACAGAAGGGTTTTGCATCACTTTCATTTCCGCTTGCGAAAATCAAGATTATAAAGCTACTTAATCTTATGTATAGAATCCTTATTCACATTTTATCAAAATACATTGCATAGTGTTGATTACAGAAAAAGTCTAAACTTTCAGAATTACAATGTCTAAAAGGGTATATTGTTTGATTGGATTCACATAAAATTTAATGCAAATCTGAAATACTTTAATTTCCATTTGAGACGTAGTGGGTATATTATTTCCCAAAATATCTTTCAAACATCCCAAGAGAACAAACATTAAAATTGCGTCAAAAATCGAAGAATCAGAAGAAATCCTACATATTTTTGACCTCCTTTTCATAAAGTGAAATTAAACTTAATACAACCCACATTTAGAACATTACGGCAATTAGGTATTTTTGAAATTTCACAATGATAATTTTTGTAGCTGAGGAGTGGTTCTTTTAGCTAAAAATATATAAACACACCTAACTTTATAAGGATAGAAATATCTGTCTGTTCTTTTCTGTCCGCAGAAATTCCATACACTGCACTATATTTGTTGAGAGATTTTTGTTGCATAGCTTGTCATATTTTTGTAAGCTTCCGATTTTTTTTTTTTTGATTGTGTTTGAAAGATTATAGTCTAAAGTTAATCTCTAAAAGGTACAAATATTTTACACGTGAAAAAAAAAAAAAGGTTTTTACGGCAGCGTCGGAAACGAAATATTTTTTAATTAATAAGAATTACAATGCTTCTAACAAAGAAAATTGAAATTTATGCGTTTTTTATAGTATTTAAAATTCTAACTTAACCAAAGGTATTTTTGTTTATAAAACTTAATGCATTTTCACTATTTTTTAAAAATAAATGGGTATATTATATACGGTGATTGTTAAAAAATATATAATAAATTTTAAATAATTTTAAAATAATGGGTTCATTATATACGGTAATTGTTAAATAATATATAATACATTTTAACTAATTTTAAAATAAATGGGTTCATTATATACGGTGATTGTTAAATAATATATAATACATTTTAACTATTTTTTAAATGAATGGGTTCATTATATACGGTGATTGTTAAATAATATATAATACCTTTAAACTATTTTTAAAATAAATGGGTTCATTATATACGGTGATTGTTAAATAATATATAATACATTTTAACTATTTTGAAAATAAATACGTTCATTATATACGGTGATTGTTAAATAACATATAATACATTTTAACTATTTTAAAAATAAATGGGTGCATTATATACGGTGATTGTTAAATAAAATATAATACGTTTTAACTAATTTTAAAATAAATGGGTACATTGTATACGGTGATTGTTAAATAAAATATAATACGTTTTAACTAATTTTAAAATAAATGGGTGCATTATATACGGTGATTGTTAAATAATATATAATACATTTTAACTAATTTTAAAATAAATGGGTACATTATGTACGGTGATTGTTAAATAATATATAATACATTTTAACTAATTTTAAAATAATGGACTCATTATATACGTTGATTGTTAAATAATATATAATACATTTTCACTATGTTTTTAAAAAATAATGGGTTCATTATATACCGTGATTGTTTTATAATGTATAGTACATTTTAAATAATGGGTTCATTATATACGGTGATTGTTAAAAAATATATAATACATGTTCACTATGTTCTTTTTAAATAGTGGGTGCATTATATACGGTGATTGTTAAATAATATGTAATACGTTTTTAGCTATTTTTTTTTAAATATTGGGTTCATCATATGCCGTGATTGTTAAATAATATATAATACGTTTTCACTTTTTTTAAATAATGGGTTTCTTATATACAGTGATTATTAATTAATAAATATTGAAAATTTCATTAAAATTGTTTGATGAATTTAACTTTGATTAATTTTTTAAATGGATATCAAAGTCAAAATGTTTATGCATTTTAGGGGTCGGTCATCGATTTGAACGTACTTTGTACTGACACAATATATACATTTTTTGAAAAAAAGACCATCCCTATCGAATTGATACGTATGCATGAGGACAGTATTAGACACGAATTTTCTTATGAATATTGTGAATTGTCAAACCCTTTCAAAATGGGGACTCTAGATTAAGACAAGAATAAAACGTGCCTTAATCTATATATCTATAAAAGTTAAAGTGTCTGTCTGTGTGTGTCTGTCTGTGTACATTTCCCTACAACTCTTCCATTTAAAATTTGATATACAGGGTATTGAGATTTGGGAAAATCTTTGTAATTCGTTTTAGGCCAGAAAGTTGTGTGTTAAGGGGTCAAAGTTCAACGATTTGACTTTTGAGAACTCTGCCAAACTTCTCCGACAATTTTGGGTATGAACACTTGAAATTTCAGATATAGGTTCCTTGGACATGGCGCTCTAACTAAATAATTTGATTTGAGCCTAAAACAATAAATGTTAAGGGGGTCATAATAGGTCTCAAAGTTTTTAAAAAGTTGACCGCTGTGATCTCTAGCAAATTACTCAGACAATTTCTAGTCTAAAAAATTTCAAATTTTACATAAAGCGCATTCAGAGATAGGGCAAGCTTTTTAGTCGGTTTGGGTCGAAAATTTGATCTACCAAAATATAAATGTATTGGTGTATGTTTGCATGCCTGCTTTAAACTTTCGACAGGGGCCACGGATTTTCACAAGATCAGTACCGTTTTGAAGCTCGACCCTTCAGACGACAAATACCGAAAAAGTGGCTAAAAACATTAATTTCTTCACCCTCAACTGGCCACTTTTCTACAGGGAGGGGTCGCTTTTTTTCGCAGATGTTTTCGAAAATCATCCCCTCTTTTCGATTTTCTGACTTGAATTTAAACTATGTCACTTCCGATTTGGCGGTGGTCGTAACAGCAAAGACGTCAAGTTTTTCCCCCGTTCTTTTCCTCCTTCGCGGTACGGGTTCGAGCCTGCCTTCCTACTACCACTTTTTTTTTTTGCTCTTCACACACCTCCAAACACCCGGGCAACTCCGGGCACCGATGCTAGTATATAAAAAAACCTTTCATTTTTAATTATCAATTATTAATCAATTCATATGAATGTTACGTTGGTACAGTGGTAACGTCACCAGTTTTGAATGCTACAGTTTCGGTTTTGATTCCAGTTTATGGCACTTAAATACTTTTTATTAACTTTAGAAATCACGACTCTATAATAATATATATGAAATATAGACAAATTAAAATATCATATTTAAGCGTATTTTACGCCCTGGCAAAACCCTTCTCTCCACTTGTAATAAGAAGTAAAAAGAAGAAAGAAATCAGGAAAAGGAAGATGAAGATGAATGGGGTGAAAGAATAGCAAATGTAACCGAAAGACGATAGTAAAAGTAGGAAAGAATGAACAAGAATTAAAAACCATGATTTAAAAAATGTTGTAGTATACGGAAGTGTGTACAGGAGGGAGAAAGAGAAAATGACGAAGGAAACAAAGAAAGGAAAGAGTGAGAATAGGAAGAAAAATAGATAAGTGAGAATGAAACGATAAGTGATGACTTAAAAGACGAAGATGTGGATGAAAAAGTAGGAAGACATAAGGGGAAAAGGACGAAGGAAAGAAGGGGGGAAGTTAATTTATGGGGAGGAGGAAGAAGAAGAAGAAGAAGAAGAAGAAGAAGAAGAAGAAGAAGAAGAAGAAAGATAAGAAGAAAAAGAAAAAGAAGAAGATGGAGAAGAAAGACAAGAAGAAATAGAAAAAGAAGAAAGACAATAAGAAAAAGAAGAAGAAGAAGAAGAAGAAGAAGAAAAATAATAAGAAGAAACAGGGAGAAGAAAGACAAGAAGAAGAAGAAGAAGAGGGGGAAGAAAGACAAGAAGAAGAAGCCGAAGAAGAAGAAGAAGAAGAAAAAGAAAAAGAAAAAGAGGCTGGAGAAGAAAGACAAGAAGAAATAGAAAAAGAAGAAGAAAAAGAAGAAGAAACAGAGGGAGAAGAAAGACAAGAAGAAGAAGAAGAAGAAGAAGAAGAAGAAAAAGAGGGGGAAGAAAGACAAGAAGAAGAAGAAGCTGGAGACGAAGAAGAAGAAGAAGAAGAAGAAGACGAAGAAGAAGCAGAAGAAGAAGAAGAAGAAGAAGCAGCAGCAGCAGCAGAAGAAGAAGAAGAAGAAGAAGAAGAAATTATCTATGTTTTTAATTTAATTAAACTCGATATTTATTTTATGTGGTTGCCTGTTGGAGGATGGAGAAATCAGAAGAGAAAATCAGAAGACGCCAAAGAAGAAGTAAGAATATGAAAAAATGGAAAGAAGAGAAAACAAAAGAAATCTTCGAAGAAAAAGGAAGAGATGAATAAAGTAAAAAAAAAAAAACAGAAGAAAAAAAAAAGAAGGAGTAATCATATATTGTTATCATTAAATGTCATAGATGGTGCTTACCTATTACGAGAATTTTATATCCCCTGCAATTCTCCACTGGTTCGAAAATTGGCTCAGACATCAAACGTTGTTTTTATTAGAGTTTTTGTTGGTGTATGTTTGTAGTAGACCTTATTATGTAGTTTTACTGAATAAGTGTTCGAGACAATTGACTGAAATTTGAAATGAATCCGTACCTTATATATCGGTCATTTTTCTAATATATTACATACTAAATAAAATTATACGGAACAATCGAATTGGCGAAATGCAGGTGCCATCTGGATGCACTTTATTTACATTTTAAACGAATTCTCTGTACGGATCTAGAACGTGACCAAAATCTGTATGGGCATCTTCCGTCACGGTTACGTAATCAGTCGAAAAAAAGCCAACACGGAAACAACCAAGGACAGTAAAATAAAAACACTGAAAACAAAATTGTAAAACAAGAAAATAGTTACAGTAAGAGTAATTATATGAAAAACAAATATTTATTTTCAACACAAAAAGTGCTTTTAGGACAAGTTTTCAGATAAATCCTTTTCTACGACGAAAATATTAAAACAATTATTGAATACAATTATTGCTTTCAGTTTGCAGAAAAGTATTTTTTGTTCTAGGAATATATATATATATATATATATATATATATATATTATCCACTGATACGTGGTTCATCGTCTACGACTCGTCAGCGTGGCTGAATCTAGCGAGATTCGAACTCGGGGCCCCATGATAAGAAGCCTACACTCTTACCACTGGACCGTCTCGAACGACTGTTAGGATATATCTCAATTTATGTAGATGTTTTGCATTTGTTTTTGTTTTGCGATACGTTTTGAATAAATTCAATTATTTATACGAAAGTGCATTTTTACCTAAATGCGAGTTGGGAATAATTTTTCCTTTAACCAGCTATCTTAGATAAATACTTTTGCATTTTAACAAAATAGTTATTAGAGCGTCTTCATCTACGTTGAACATCTACAGAACGCTAACATCAATATATTACATATGACTAAGTCCTCTGTCGAATTTCCACAGGCCCCGCTAATTATTACTAGTATTATTATTCACTAAAATCTTCACGCCGTTCGTGATCAGAAATTACTCACTGACAACAGCCGCTGGTGTTCGCTGGAGTATGGTTTACAAGTATGCCCAGATTTCCAGTACTCTCCACCTCTTTGCAAGTGACTTTGCGTTAATAGAACAGCAGATTGCCAATGCTATCTTGCCGGACACGACCATTAATCCTCACTGAAATCTTTCTGATAACAAACCGTCCAAAGGTGCCAATTCTCGTCGTATTTCTCCAGTAGAGTTCTGGTTACTTATTTCCTTTCTCGGTCTTTCCATCCACCTCGACCCTTCACGATTATTTGGTGTGAAGCCAATCGATGAAAACACTACCATGTTTCTTTTTTGAGGGGAAAGGAAGGTAATTCTTTCAATAAAACTAAATAATAAACTATTAAAATTTGATATGCAGTTCATTAAATGACTGCTAATATTTATATGTTACTTTCAGAAAAAAAAAGTCCTTTAATATTAATTAGATGAAATTAGAATCTAATTTTATTAAGTTTTAATAATTTGCGATAACGATTATTGATGACGATGATATTAGGAAGAAGAAGAAGAAGAAGAAGAAGAAGAAGAAGAAGAGCGAGAGAAACAAATAGAGTGAAAGGTGGAAATTTTGTCTGCCACAACATCACAGAAAGATAACTCGTGCGTACGGTCAGCGAAGTAGGTGAACCGTGTATATCGAATGATAATGTTTGTTACATATGTATATATTGTCAACTGTTCATTGAACACAAGTTGCTATTTTACATATAATATACGAGAAATTCGATATTATGTTTCTAATTTTCTTGAAATGAAGGTAAATAATTATGTATTATTTTTAATTATTTTGACAACTGTTCTCATCTTGAATCTTATTCTTAAAACGTTTCGGCCCATTTAACCTCCGACCCTCCTCAGATGTATCTTCTAGAAATCGGGAATCTTTCTGCTGAACCTGGGAATATGCACGAAATTTCAGTGCAGGTGATACTAAAAAAACGCAATTACTAATTACTTTGGACTCCTATGGATGATGGCTGACGGAATGAAAGCATGGTGTACGAGTTTATTAAATAAAAGGTTCCTTTCGAAATACGGTGTAGATTCCTGAGTTCGACAGAAAGATTTGCGAGTCCAACGACACATACCCGAGCAAGACCTGAGGTTATATCAACCGAAACGTTGGGGAAAAAGCATTCTACATTAGAACAGTAGTCCGAAGAATCCAAATTATAAGAACAAGTTGTAGTTTGTATTACTTTGGAAAGAACATACTGCGCAATTGAACAGAATCAATTTAGAAACCAAAGTGGTCTAATGGATACGTTTGCGAATTATGAGATCATTTTTTTTAACCTTCTGACAGTTACGCACTCGCCCTGTTTGCTGGAAATAAATTATTTATTACATTTATTTTTAAACCTATCTACATTTAAAATCTGAATAGCATTTTTTTTCCTTTTTCTTGTATTTTTCCTCGAAGAAAATACGATCTTTTTACGTTTTAGCATTGTGTATTTGTTTAATCGTATTTAGACTGACTATTTATAGCCGCTGCCTCAATCAGACGCCAATTACTCCTATATCAACAAATTCTAACTATCTCCAATCCCTGCACACTCCCACAAACACCGACGGACCATCCTCACTTCCTCCTAATTCCATTGCATTAAATAAGCCGCAACATTGCGGTTCTGTTCGTCTAACCCAGCAGACCCCGTATCCGACTTTCCTCTTGCCAGTTTTTATGGCCTCTGTTTTATGGTTTATCCAACACACCGCCAAACCTGACAAGCTTGTTGTGTCTCTCGCTTTTTGCAAGGCCTGACTTAGACCTCCAACATGGACGAGACAAGCTCTACGTGCTGTTTCATTTTGAAAAGCAACAGAACCTATGAAGTGATGAAGACGAAAACAAGAAGACGAAGGCGGGTCCTCATCATAAAACAATCACAGATTAAAGCTTGTGTGATAACAAACAAAACCATCCATGTCTTCTTTTGCTTTTTGTTATTCTTTTTCTTTTTACCATTTCTTTTGTGTCATTAACGGTTCTCTCTTTTCTTTGTCATACGTGTGTACGTTTAAAACAACATTCTCGCCAGTTAATATCTCTATGTCGCCCTGCCAGCAGAAGTATTATTGTTTTACAATAACAATAAGCGGCAAATGGCGTAAGGTTTAATGACACATTTCTGTATGCTTAGAATATGATTACAATCTCAGAAGCAAAACGATGCTGGTAAGGACTAGATAGACAGATGTTAGTTCTTATAGAATCAATACCTGTAATGGATGAAGCAGTTTACGACTAGAAAAACTGCCTTCCTGTCTGTAAGAAAATTTTTCAAATTTAACGTTTTTAACTGAAGGGCTAAATATTTTCATAACACTAAGAGTAAACTCACCCAATTATCGTCTGCATTTTTTACATTGTGGACGGATTTAGTCCACTAAATCGCTCATTTCTTGGACGGGCTCGGGGTTCTCCGTCAATATTAGTAACTGACTGCATAAGAACTGATATGAACTGAGTGCCCATCATTGGCAAGTGACACTAATATAATAGTTGGCTGTCAGTTGTTTTGAATGCGAAATTTACTCTGAAATTCCTAATTCTGCGATTTTCTGTTAATATTTTAGGAACATCTATCTATCCATCCATCTATCTACTATTATATATATAAGGAGCTTTCTGTGTCTATGTACCCGTGTTTATGTGTGTCTGCGAGTTCGTTTCCTATAGACTAAAAAACGGCTGCGATGATTTTTATGAAATTTCACACTATGGCACTGTATATGCATGACATTGTTCTTAGATTAGTTTCGTGTCGGAATGTCTTCGATAAGTATCGATAATCGTTAATGAAACTAATCAGATGAAAGACGAAACAGACGATTTTGACCAAAGCTAACACCTTACACAACCTAAGATCACAAGTGCATTTGAGAAGTTTATTACAAGACAAACCGAAAGGCCCAGCATATAAAATTTGCAGTAGCTTCTTTGATATGGAAGAGGTGCGTTCGAAATTGACGTTTCTGCTTCAAGCATAACTTCACAATGATGCTTGCCTTTTTCATTTAAAACCTAACTTCAAGTCATTATCACTGAACAACAAATAATGGCAGGCGTTTTAAATCGACAATGCTATCTTTGATATGACAAAGGCGCGTTCAAAATGAGTGTTTCTGTTTAGAGTACAATTGAAGCATGATACTTGATATTTGTATTTTCAAATTTAATGCAAGTCATTATATATAAAAACAATTTCATGAAATCACCAGTACAATGCGTGTAAACTACAATATATTGAAGATTTAGTCATCGTAAGAGGCATGCGAAGCTTTCTCCATGTGCATCGTGATGGGTCCTCAATTACAGCAATCAATCAATCGATTTGATTGAAGGAAATGGGAGATTTCATCGAGATTTCGATGACAATAAAAACATGCGAGTGTGAAACATTCGGTTATTATCATTAAATCCCGGGCAACCTTGGGTCACCCTGCTAGTACATATATATATATATATATATATATATATATATATATATATATATATATATATGTAGTCATCGACGTACAGTCCTGCTTCGTTGTATCACAACTCATCAGTGCCGCTAGACTAGCATCTCTCCCAAGCCAAGTATTGAACCTAGAACCGTCGTGTTGAGAGTCGGCGGTTCTCCCACTTGACCATGGAATTGACGCCTGTAAATAACTCGTCGGAATGTCTATTTAAATAGACACCCGCCACCACTTTTATAGTGCTCAAATCGCCTGTTCGTAAACAAACAAACAACGAGCTTCGCATTTTTCAGCCAATTATATATGTATATATATATACACTTAGGTAAAAAGCAAGGGTGAACACTGTCATGATATTACAAGACATTTTTGACGGACGATATACGTTAGTCTCTCTTTCTCTCTCTCTCAGTATATATATATATATATATATATATATATATATATATATATATATATATATATACATATATATATATAATCAATGGAAAATTTCAATGGAAGCTGATCAAAAAACGGATCAAAAAGTGCTCAATATTAAAGTAGAGCTAAATGTAATCTTATTTTTATTTTACCTTTAGTGAATCCAGAGCATTACCGTTTGTTTTGGCAGACACAGACGAATCGTCAGACCTTCTTCATCAGATATGTCGTATTACATGATGAAAAATATATATACATGCAATTTATATTGTCATTTATTTATATATATATATATATATATATATATTCAATTTATTAAAAGTAAGTAGTTTCGTATGGACTACTTATGTAAACATATTTTAGATTCGATATAAACTAATATATTGCAGGCAATGAATATAGAATAAAATAAAGCAATATTATTAGATGAATATAAATATTTTTTGTAAATTAAAACATTTTTAGGGCATTTTGCTTAAAACATTTATTTAGCAGTATATTTCAAGGTAGCTCGCTAAAACAAATAAGTGATGCCGAATCTTTTTTCTAGTCGTATATTTTCAAGTATTTTATTTTTTCCAAGCAATAAATTCTGTTTGGTCAGACCAGTATATATACAAGAAGATTCGATATTGGAATAATAATAATGATTGTTTCTACATAACGAAATGCATCTGTAAGCAATGTACCGAGATTTTAATATTAGGAAAAAGCTGTAAAGTAGAAAATAAAATATTTGTATCTAGGAATGTAGCTATATATATATATATATATATATATATATATATATATATATATATATATATATATATGTATGTATATATATATCCAAATACGATGGTCAGCATGTTAAAAATATACCTTTTGTTGTAAAAATCTAATGGATAAACATCTGAAGAAGTTGGTGGGGGCAGGATATTTTTATGGAAACATAAATCGTAAAATTGCCACTCATCAATGAAACAGCTGTAATGGAAAGAATCCAGGAAATAAACGAAGGTTATAAAAAAGAAAACGTGAGTCTTTGAATTTTCAACAAAATTTTGCACTATATATATATATATATATATATATATATATATATATATGTGTGTGTGTGTGATATATATGTGTGTGTGTGTGTGTGTGTGTGTGTGTGCGTGCTTATGTTTCTTTCGGTGCTGGAAGGACCTCGTTTTTGCTGGCTTTAAGTGATTAATTCCACTAACGCAAATGGAAAGAACGCTATTTGTCTGAGGCCTGCAACAGTCGTAAAGGATCGTTGCTGCTGCGGCAACTTATGGAGACCAAATAGGGGAATGGTGATTGTCGTTACTCTGCTTGTCACGCTTTGCCTTTGTAATCGCCTCTCGACAGATCTGCGGTGGAGTCAATCCGGACATCCTGTAGGCACATTGCAGGTTGGTCGATTTTAGGTTGCCGGTAATCGCATTGTCTGCATTGTTGAGCTCAATGTCGACCTTTGCATCATGGGCAGAACGAGCTCTTGTCGCTGCGTAGCATTTTGCCGTCGAGTAGCACAGCGCTAAAGCTGACATAAAATCAGTCGATCTTACGTGATACAATTAGCTATAGTTCTACCATTTATTTTTTTGTTCATCGCTAGCTATTAATCTCACTTTCTCTCACTGCATGCCGTTAAAGCCCTCGATCTTATCTAATATCCCACCAACAGGGATATTCGGTGTTTCCCGGTTCACATTTGGACACAGCTGCTATACTTGAGATATTGAGTATTTTTGTAATTACTATATGCCACTTTCATTCCGGGTAACACCGAGTACACTTGTTTGTAACTGTTTCAACGCGACAAATATTATTTTTTGGGGTATATAGATCTAACCCATTAATAGTTGGTAGTGGAGGAAAAGTATAATGCAAACGGAAAAGGATTGACCGTGATGCGTGTGGTAACAAACATTTAAATTGATGCTTACAAATGCACAAATTTCAAACATTAGGAAAAGCATTTAAAACCACGTAGAAATTACTAACAAAATATTTGTTCGTTTCAAATATAAATGTGAGGGTATATATAAACGTTACTATTTCGCATGCACATTTGTCATGAAGAAAGTTCTATTCAAAGTGTATGCCGTATTTGGTTTCAATACCGCGATTTTGTTTCCTTGCCTAATTTAGTGTGGAGCTGGCTAATAAACATTTATTTTTAGGGGATGAGGGAATTAGCATTCAAAAGATTATCGCTTACGATGTAAAGGGGAGATAATAAATATTTTAGTTTTGGGAGGGGAGTTAAACTCAAATAATGAAAACTACTAAATGAATCACAAAATTGGGTACTCCTGCAGTATTTTACCCACCGATTTCACGATCTTAGCCGAGCGTTGACGAACGCTTTCGGCGTTAACGCCGACGAAAGCCGAGAATTCGGAGCTACGGTGCAAGAACGCTAAAAGTATGTGAATAGAAACAACATTACAAGGAAAAGATATTACACACACACACACACAACAAAATGGATAAAATTAATACAAAAAATTTGGATAAAATAAATCACAAACACTTACCGTAAGTTTTTTTTAAAGTAGAATAAATTTATTTTGTTGAATATATATATTTTTTTTTTTTGGTTCATTTTGTTTTCCGATAGCTTTTTTTTTGGGGGGGGGGGGGTAAGCAACAGTAATAAACACTTCAATGTTTTTTTTTGTTTGTTTTTTACAAAACGTTATTAAACAGTAACAACAATTTTTTTTTTGTTTTTGTTTTTTTCAGTAATGTTTGTAGGGGGGGGACAACAATTACTGTTATCTTTAGTTCCGACTGGAAGATTTTCTACTGACTGTAGAGAGGCAAAGTAGGGAGCAAAGGGTTTTCAGAGGATGTGGAAAGAAGTTCCTTCCCAAACCGGGTAGCTTTCCGCGATTTGATTTATTATGGAGACAAAAGGGTTGTGTCCCCAAAACGTCTTAGAATTAAAAAAAAAAAAAAAACGAAGCTGCACAACAAAATATAGTTTAAAAGAATAAAATCCAAAAAAAAACACAATATATAACAAGTAGTCACCAAAACGCATTATTTTACTTAAGTACCAATAGAATCTGCAAAAATAATAAACAATAAGTAAACAAAACAAAACCAATTCTTCAGCATTAAACATCCCATAATATTGAGATGCTGGTAAAATAAACCAACAAAACCAAACAAAACTAAATGCATGTTCGAAACTCTCAGAACGAATGTAAAATTTCAACTTTTGTTAAAACGCTTAGAACAACATGCCAACCAAAGCAAACACCTTCAGAAGAATAGAATTAAGATCGATTGATGTCAAAGCAAGTGCTATCACATAAAACGCTGCCAGTGACATTCGTCAGAACTTTGGATTACGCATTTAAATTTATCAGCGTAATTATAACGTTTATTTATTATACCGCCCCCTGCTTTTGCTGATCACACACACACACACACATACATATATATATATATATATATATATATATATATATATATATATATATATATATATATATATATATATATATATATGATGGATAACACTATAAAATATAGTTACCTTTCCATGTAAGTAAATTTATATATTATATATTCCATATCATTGAAGTTACGTTTATCCCTCCTTTTCTCTCTCTCTCCCTCCCCCCTCTCTCTCTCTCTCTCTCTCTCTCTCTCTCTCTCTTTACGCATGCATATATAAAAACTTCTTTATTTTTCTTCATTAATCATATTATATTTTAGAATTAATTTTACGACTATTATTGTTATTTGTCTTTGTAGTTTTGGTATTTTCATTATTGTACTTTTATGTTACTTAGCTTTTATTGGGAATTTATATTGTATGTTGTTTTTTTTTGCTTTTTTATTATTTAGTATTTTGAGGAGGATACAAATTATCATGTATTCCGCTCTCATTATTGTGATGGAGAATGATATTAAATTTTGTTCATTTTTGTATTACTTTTATCTTATGTTATCTGTATCCCGTGCTGATGAAGGGGTTTGCAATTGATAAAGACAGAAATTATTGTATGTTAAACTGCTGTTTGTGTTGGGATCTTGGGACAGGTTTAATTAATATACTTTCAATTTGTTTAATTAGAAGTTAATATACATAAACATATGTATATATATACTATCATCTAATTAAAAATTTAAATATATATATTTATTTATATAATAGATATATTATATGCATATATATATATAAAATAAATTCCACAGCCAAACAACGTCGCAGCCCACAAGACCCATGACAGTCAACGAACCGGAAGTCAAAGACTCGAGTTTCGCCCTCATTTGGGGTCATCAGTTAGACACATCATAACTCAGGATTGGAAACTCGAGCCTCTTGCTTGCGAGGCAAGCACTCTACCAACAGAGCAAACACCCCGTACATAAGAATTTATATATATATATATAGTCTTATTTATTGTATTCCGAATTTTACTGGGTTTATATAATTGAAAATTTCGTAATCGTTGATATATAATAAGTTTTAAATCAAAATGAGATGACTTAAACTGTATGCTACAAAATTATAATATTTCATAATTGAGCATTCATATGTTGTTTTCACAAAATCGAGACATCAAGGAATAGATTGATGGCAACAAATAGTTTATTCATCGTTAGTTACACTTGTTACAAGACTATTTGGAAAATTCAAAGATTATGTCGTTTGAAAATTTTCACAAGAACAGTGGTGATGCCTATGTAAAAAAAAACAGCCTTATATGGAAAACCATGGGGAAAATATTTTACCTACATCTCATGCTTGGATGAGATTTAGGTAAAAATGTAGGTAAAATACCCATATATATATACACTTGTGCCCGATATTATTCATACCCCCCCCTTGAAAATTGAGTTTATTAGGTGTAACTTTGTAAGAATTTATTGTTTACGTCCATATTGATACATATTCTTAATAAACCTCTTCTGATCATTTTCGTCATTTTAAAATCTCGGGATACTTGTAATAAAAGAAATATACAGCTATTTATAAAATCTGCAATGTTCAAAAATAATCATACCCCCTTATTTTTTCAGTATTAATCGAGTTTCTGACTGTTTGTTTCCTGTTTGATTCTTATTTTGAATGCTTTTATACAACCTTTGATTAATTTCATTTCGTTTTTTGCATTTTTCAGAAATTAAAATGATATCAACTGAAAACCAATAAAAGAATAAAAATTATTAGAATGGGGAAGAAAAAATAGCTTAGTAATGATCTTAGGACTAAAATTGTGAATTCACATAAGGATAGTTTAGGTTACAAGTCAATTTCCAAGAAATGTGAGGTCCCTAAAGCAACAGTACAGAGCATCATCAAAAAATTCCAGAGCCACCACACAACAAGCAACTTGATTGGTAGAGGAAGGAAAAGGAAACTGTTTGCTAGAGCCACCAGGAATATTGTAAGAAGTGTTAATGCAAATTCAACCACCACTACTAAGGACATTTTAGAAAATCTGGAGTCTTCTGGCATAAAAATATCAAGGCAAACATTGCAAAGGACTCTGCATGAAAATGGTCTGAAAGGAAGAAGACCAAGAAGGACTCCATTGCACACCGGAAAACACCTTGCAGCACGTCTAAAGTTTGCTAGGACCCATGTGAACTCTCCAGAGTCCGTTTTCTCAAGTATTTTGTGGACTGACGAAACAAAAATTGAATTGTTTGGCCATATGGATGCTTCTTACGTTTGGAGGAAGAAAGGAGAAGCTTACAACTCAAAGAACACCATACCCACGGTGAAACATGGTGGTGATAGCCTAATGTTTTGGGGCTCCTTTTCGGCTAGTGGCCCAAGTAGTTTGGTCAAGATAGATGGAACCATGAAGAAGGAGCAATATTTGGAGATACTCCAGAAAAACATTAGACAGGATGCGGAGAAGCTCGATTTAGGACCAAACTGGGTCCTTCAACAGGATAATGATCCAAAACATACTGCCAAAATAGTCAAGAAATGGTTTGAGGATAATCAAATTAATGTTTTGGAATGGCCTAGCCAGAGTCCCGACCTGAACCCTATCGAAAACCTCTGGCACATATTGAAAACTGAGGTTAAAAAGCGGAAACCTAGAAATTTGAGGGATTTGGAGAACTACTGCATTGAAGAATGGTCAAAAATCAGTGTTGATGCTTGTAAAAACCTTGTTGATAAATATCCAAAACGGTTACAGGCAGTTATTAAGAATAAAGGGCATGCTATTGACTATTAGTAAGAGAGGTATGAATAATTTTGAACTAGTGCCATTATTGTTTTTCTTTGTATAATGTTTCAAACTTGCATAATTTATTTATTTGTTGAGTTTAAATTGAATGCTTATGCTTGATTTATTGTTTGAAATCCCTTTAATATTGTCTACCTTCTGGTTTGAGCAATATTCTTATAGAAATCTCAAAGATCCGAGGGGTATGAATAATATCGGGCACAAGTGTATATATAATACTCCATACTGTTCATTGTTCAAGTGTTTTTTATTCAATAGGTCTGACGAAAGGCTGATCTTGTGAAAATTTTCAAACAACATAATGTTTGAATGTGTGCAAATAGTCTTGAAACAAGTGTAACTAACGTTGAAATACACTATTTCTTACTATCAATCTATTCCTTGATGTTTTGATTTTGTGAAAACAATATATATATATATATATATATATTGTACTCCAAATAAATTGTTCTATTCAAATATAAATATTAACAAGGCAAAGTTATTTAAAATACTATTACAGTGCAATACATGAGATTTAAGTATTCTTAACTTTGTCTGCTATATTGTTACAAGAGAACAGAGACTCATTATATTCGTCCAAAACATTTAGTTATTGATAATACAAACAATCATTTGTTTCAGCTACTATATATCATTCACACACGTTAGTGTTTGAATATATGGTTAAGTGGCAATTTTAGTCATTTAAAACTGCTTTAAAGCTTCACCGCTCACTCATTTTTCGACCAAATTTCAAACAATTATTGCAGTTTATAGATCACCTCCTCAGCTATATTGTGAACAATTGTTTTTAAATTTTCGTTCAGTAAAACAAAAGTTATGATGAATTTACTGGTGTTCAAAATCGTAAAAACGTAAGGAAGTGGACGTAGTTTTTTTTACGACGAGTTTCCATAACAACCACATAACTCTAGTGACTAATGTTGCTACTAATTCACGCGAAAAGAGAAGTAACAAGTGAAACAGACATAAGTAAAGAATGAAAGGAAGATAATTTAGGTATTTTATTGAAAGCAGACGAGTGCCGTACATGGTTATTACATATGTGTATGCTATGTTTATGGGTGCAAAAAATGAGACTGGAATTAAACAAAGAGCAAGTTAATTTATTTGAAGCCTGGAAAAATCATGGATTACAATAGTAAAATACGAGCATGAGAAGTAATATGGTTAAGCTTAAACATAGAAAAGTAAAGGACTAGTTGTTAAAACTGGAAAAGAAAAGGATAAGATATTCTAGTAAAAAATATCATAAATTTATAACTTAAAATATTGCAGCATTAACTTATTTTAATTCTATTTATAACATTATATAATCAGCTCTTAATTCTGCAGTACGATAATGGTTGGATATTTTCGTTTTATAAATCTATGATTTTTTTTTTTTTTTGTTATCTGATCCTCCATTTTCGGATCCGTACCGAATGGTATATATTATTTCATTAATTGGAATTCTTTTTGAGATGAGCAATTCGTATATTTAATGTAGTTATTTGCGGACAATTAGCCTCATCTTTTATAGTTGCGGTTAACAAGTTGACGAAGGCCAGAGGAATAGTTGGCCGAAACATCGAAAAAAAAAAAACAACTATAAACGATAAGGATAATTGTACGCAAATAAATAAATAAAATATGCAAATTACTCGTCTCAGAAGAATTCCAATAATTAAATAATATAATGAGTTTTAATCGCAGTAAATTGGTAAACACTTAATTAGAACTATAGAAAAAAATCCAGTTTAGTTATTTCATATGCAATGAATGAATGAAGCTATAAGAATTGTGTATACATAGTGGATGATATATGGTATATATCAAACCGTTTCTCTGTTGTATGTTCACAAGACTAGTTGATACACTCGATATTTATTTTGCATGTTGCTGTGTGTATGTTTGTGTATGTGTTTTTATTGCTGACAAGTAGGAGATACGTTCAATGAATATACGGATTTCTTCTATCCCTATTAAATTAATTAATACGAATAAAGGAAATGTTATCACAAATTCTCACAGACTCTATTCATTTATTCCTTATCAGCAACCCTTTTTATGATTTCCTTTCCCTCTTGAGAATTTATACATTATGCCGTTTTTTTTCTATTTTCTTATCCCTGTTTTTGTGTGTTTGTTTGTTTTTTTTGTTTTTTGCTTTGCGTCTTATTAGTTTGTGTAGCGCTCTTGAATAACATTGAGGCGGGAAATCACAACAGTTGTCTACTGACGTCACTTCCGCTGGTATTGCATCGAAGAGTGACTTCCGCTCCTTTACCAACCCAACCGCTTTTCATCTTTGCCGGTAACGCATTTATTCTACAAACTATTGATGCCCACTTTTTTGCTTTCTTTCTTTTCTTCTTTTTTTCATTTCTTTTTTTTTTCTTTTCTTCCCTTTCATATATATGTTTACTTTATGTCTCTTATTTGTATCCTTCTTGTTCTTAAAATCTATTTACCTTCGGTTTGTATATCTGTCTGTCAGACGATAGTTCTGCATATCTGCCTGTTTCTCTTTCCTCTCTCCCCCCTCCCCCCTGTCAATCTCTATCTATCTATCTATCTATCTATCTATCACGAAATATCAGTGCTTTTTATCTCTGGACCTCTCTTAGTCTTTCTTCAGCTCTATCATCGCTCATCATTCTAGTCTCTATATATCTCCTTGATCTGTTTGTATATATTTATTATATCTATCTGCGCTCTTAATATATATATATATATATATATATATATATATATATATATATATATATATATAATAGCGATTGTTCTCTCTCTTTTTCTTTCGTCCTCTTTATCTTTTCTCTCTCTGCCATAATTCCCGTATAATTTTGGCTACTTTGCTGATATGTATATATATATATATATATATATATAGAGAGAGAGAGAGAGATAGAGAGAGAGAGACAGACAGACAGACAGACAGACAGAGACAGAGACAGACAGACAGAGAGAGAAAGAAAGCAAGAAAGAATTATGTAGCGGAAGTTGTATATTAAATACTGACTTTAAAAATTAGATCAGAATCTTAAACGGTTTTGAAGCTTTTGGAAAGAAATTCTTTTTTTTTTTTTTTAGAAATTTCCATTTTTGCCGGATCTGTCTTAAATATTGGTGTGAAATCCAAACAATTTCAGTACTAATTAAAGTAAACCTTATTATTTTATGGGAATATAATAAAGAAATTACTACAAAACTTCAAATTGAATCTCCACCCATCTTTTCCTCGCTATTATTCAAGATGTAATAGTTGAATATACAGACATTTCTCCTGTTATGAATAAAAGTGCAACAAAGATGGAAAAAAGGATTAATTGTTTAATAATATACAATCAAATAATTCTATATATTAAAATGACAGTTTACTTCCAAGGCAGATACTGATTGGAAAGTATATGTTACTAACGTAATTGCTCGCTTCGCATCTTGAGAATGTGAAGGGAACTCTGGTACATCAGTATTTTCAATAGTTAATAAATTTTGTAATTCATTGTCAGAAATGTGTACTGTGAGTTGCGGCTCGCAAACTCCATTTTATGACAAAACAATTAAATTCATCCAGTGGAGAACTTTAACGTTAATCATTGTGATGTTTAAAGTTTTTTTTTTTTTTTTTTTTTTTTTTTTTTTTTTTTTTTGCTGCTGCTGCTGCTGCTGCTGCTGCTGTTGATTGGCTTTCTTCTTCTGAAGGAATAAAAAAATAATTTCAGTTTATTTTTTAAATACAAACTGTACTGGCTTAATATATTTGATGAAATTAAATTGAATTAAAAAATTATATAGTTTTGTTGAAAAATTATATAGTTTTATTGACAAATTATATATTTTTGTTTAAAAAATATATTTTTTTATTGAAAAATTATATATTTATATTAAAAAATTATATATTTATATTGAAAAATTATGTTGGTATATCCAATGAGTCCATAGGAACATGAGCCTGGGTGCTAAAGTTAACCATCTTGCCTTGTTTAATGGACAAATCTTCTACGATAGTAATATAGGGTCAATTTTACCTTTAGTTATACCTCCAGAGAAGTCTTTGGTTACAACTAAGTCTATCCATATATTTCATTCCAAAATGAATTTCAAGAAGACTCCCAAGAGTTGAAAAAATATTTTTAGTAAATTATGGCAATCATTTGCACATTGTTTGCACAGTTGATCATTGAATGTAATAGGGTTTTGTTGGTGCCATCTGATTTAATAGAGCTCTGAATAGCAGTTCATTCTGATGCAAGGAGCAGCCAGTAGTGAGAATTATTTTTAATTTATTTTGCTTAGACGATATGCCACTCCTGTATAACTTCAGAGAATACCTTGGAATTTGAGTTAAGTTATAAGCCGCCTTGGAAAGACTGTCTAACTGTATATAATCTGTTCATCACTTGCAATGAAGAAGTAGAAATGAAAATAAACATCATCCGGAACATATGATGTTGAAGCGATTGATGATGGTGTCTTCGTACTCTTTTATTGGCTTCATCTCTCTCCATTCTTTTCTGCATTTTTGTTGCAGTTTAATCTGTTGGGTCTAAACTGAAATGTGTCCTTGGGCCCTATTTTACCTCTCTGATATTTTAAACATTCAAGGAAATTAAAAAAAAAGTTTTATTAATATTCAAAAAAATATAAAGTTTTATTAATATTCAATATACAGTGTAACAAATTCAATTAAGAATTATTTTACATACAAAATAAAATGAAAAACTGGATTTAAATATGTATTTTAAATGTACAAATTCATTTTTTTAATTACATTTTCACCCCAAACAAGGCACATTGCCACTTTGGTGTAGGGGGATATTATCAAGGGCAGCAACTGTTGGGGCACTATGTTGGGATTTGGGCAGCAAGATGTCGGTTAACGTTACACTTGAACTTCTGCATGTCAGTACAGTTAGGGAAGCAGGGACCTGGAATGGAATTTCAGAGTCTAGCGGTTCTGGGGAAGAAACTACTGGAGTAGAAAGATTTTTTACATATAGGGATCTCTACTGCGTGGGGGTGGTATTTAGCTGCCTGTAGGGTTTGTCGAGGATGTCTGCGTCGTAGGGGTACAAGTGTTTGCAGTTCGTCAGAGCATTCACCATTAAAATACTTGTGGAACAAGCAGAGGGATGCAACGTTTCGTCGATGGGACAGAGGCCGAAGCTTAGATGCCAGTTCAGGGGGTATCAGATTGGCGACTCTCTTTTGAACCTTTTCTAGGGGCGAGAGACTAGCAGCAGATGCACCTGTCCAAATATGACAACTATACTCCATACATGGGCGAATGGTGGCCTTATAGGGGTACAGGATACTTTCAGGTGTCAGTTATTTTAACATTGTACGCATTAGATATTATATTTCCCTCTTCCCAATGAATGTAAAACAAAAAAATAGAACATAACTTATTTTATGCTTCGGAGAGAAAGTGCTAATGGCGTGATAAATTTAGCAATTTTTCTCGTTGCATTTGACATTAGTGTCATCACAACTTAAAATGGATGGATCGCATGAATATAATGTGATATCAAATAATGCATTCAATTTTACTTTCCATTCGATTTTTAGGGCAGCTGGGAACGATTTTTCTATTTAATTGCTTTGTCCTCTAAAAGCATAGAATTTTCATCCGGTTAGCAATACTAATTTCATTTAACAAAGACAAACGAGGATTTACAGCTTTCCAAATATCTATCACATTTTTTGCAATTTATTTCAAAATACCAAAACAAGAAAGTTGGGATCCAAAACTTACTTTATTTGCATATTTGCCGATAAGTGGTGAATCAGTTTTATCCAATTGTGATGGTAAACCTACAAATTTATTTGCACTTTTTTTTCTGACTTGAATCTCCAGTGTTTTTTGTTGATTTTCATTAAAATATCTGCAAAAAGAAATATATATATATATATATATATAAAATAATTTATTATTTATATATTTATTTAAATATTTTCTACGTGCATAAAATTAAGCTATATATAGACATTACATGTTTCGAAGTTTCACTTCTTGTCAGCATAGCTGAATTTATTGAGACTCGAACACATCATCGTTCAATACATAGTCTGATGTCTTAACACAGGACCACGAGATATCAGCAATTCTTTGCAAGGTTTTTATCGCTTTTAAATGTAAGACCGTTTATTTATTGTTTACTTACCAAACAGAAGAATTTAGTCCCAAGATTAACCCTTAAACCGTATTTTCACTTACGAAAAAATAAATGTTAAAATATAAATAAATTACAAGCTTATTTTTAAATAGTTGTCTTTTTTGCTAAATATATATATGCATCTATATATGTGTCTGTTACTTGAAAGGCAAACTAAAGAGATCGAAGTTACTAATAGAAGATTAAAACTTCAGCTGAATGCCGAAAAATAACCAGTAGATAAAACGGTGTTTAGTACATCCTACATTGTATTTTGAACTAAATATTTTATCGTGGTTTATTTGTAAATATGAATATGTTGAATATGAAAACTAGTGGCTACACATATGCAAATATGTTTCAGTGACCACCCTGCTAGGGAAAATCACATCATCAGGCCAAGGGAGAAGTTGAATTAAAATATGATTTCTTTATTAAATATAGTTTTACGTTTACATGATCTCTAAATAAACTACTTTTGGCTCACCCTTTATATATATATATATATATATATATATATATATATATATATATATATATATATATATATATATATATATATATATAGCCGAACTGATGATCTGTTAAATAGCGAAACTCTATTCTATGTGGATGGCTATATATACACAAATATATATATATATATATATATATATATATATATATATATATATATATATAGTAATTTATAAAATATATATGGCGATTAAGCTACACTGAATATTCTGCGTTTCATCCAACTATAGGATTCGTCAGGCTTATGCGCGAATTCTGTGGTTGCTTCTTGTTTTTATATATGTTGAGGATTTCTAGTTGGCCAATCAGCTTTCTAGTAACCACCACGCCCCTTCCTATCAGCCAATGGGCATGCATTTTATCAAACAAAGGATCTGTTTTAGAACTAGGTTAGTGGTTTTAGGTAGACGTTCTCCTTTTATTTTTTATTTTTTTTATACATAAAAATATACCTATGTGTACACACATACATGCACATACACACATATATGTATATATATACACATATATGTGTGTGATCGTTTATGTATATTCATGTTTATTTAATTTGTTTATTTGTTTGTTTTCTATTGTTGTTGTTAGTTTTAAAGCTATTTTGTATCGCTATCCTAGAGTAAGTTTTATTTTGTGAACACAGTTGTTTGCTATTTCCCGCCTACAGTTTAATAGATTTTGAGGTTCTTTAAAGTACAGGATAGAAAATTTTTCATGGAGGCATAATTTACATGGGTCGTCTAAATGTCTGCCTGTGGTAGCTTGTCTCATTATTTTCCATTCGACTACCGGCGAATGTCAGCTTTCTTTGAGTTCCCAGTATTTATTCGCTAGTGTTGTTTTTATACGGTGTTTGTTTATTTTTGAATGTGCTTTTGTGGTCATAGTATCGGGTTTTGAAATCTAAGGAAGTCATGCCTATGTAATATTTCTTGTTATTCGGGTTTTCTTTCGCAAATATTGTTGCTTGATAAACTACGCTTTTTGTTAGACATTTATTTTGGACTGGGCAAAGTGTGCGGTGTCTACAATTGCATTTATCTTGTTCGTTATTAGTATTTTTATTTATGGTATGGTTGTTCTTGTCCGGTGTTGGTTTGTTATTATTATTATTATTATTATTATTATTATTATTATTATTATTATTATTTCTGCTAGTGTTGGTTTTATTTCTGTCATGGTGTCTACTTTTTTATTGTTTATTTTGTTGTTGTTTACATTGTTTTCATTTAGTATTTTGTTATTATGTGCATTAATTATCATCTCTAAATTTTCGCAACAACTGTAAGATAACTTCAAGGTATTTTTATTGAAGATTTTGTGTAAGGGGTTGGTTGCGGGAAAGTGTTTTTGAATAAGATCTAGAAATTTCTTGCCAAGTTTTGTTTTTAACATTTGATTGTATGGGGCCGTATACCAAATTATAGTTCTTTTTCTTCTATTTTTAATTTTATTATAGTTGTTGGTGTTTTGTTGCTTATATTTGATATCGATATTTTTGTATCCATATTTTTTAGGGCTGTTTCGTAAATATTGGATGACCTGTTAAATGCATTTTCATCGTTTGAGTTATTACTGAGTCTACTTACGATCGAGTTAGAAATATGTTTTATAATTGATGGTGGGTGGTTGGACTAATAAATAACAATAACCAATGGATAAAAACTAAAATGAAAAATTCATTCGATTTGGCGATGGGTGCCAGAGACTCTGCAGAGGCATCAGATCTTGTGGGATTATTCATTCTATATACCTCACAAGCATATTCGATACTATGGATATCGGCCTATATAGAGATGATGGACTAGCTATAATAAAAAACTCCAACAAAGTCAAGGGAGAAAACTTTAAGAAAATCATACACAAAGAAATGAAAAAATTAGGCCTAAAAGCGGACGTATCAGCTAACATAAAAATAACAAACCTCCTGGACGTCACGTTAAACTTAGATAAAAACACACATGAACCATACTTAAAAGATAACGCTACTCCAATTTACGTAAACCCTAAGTCCAACCACCCACCATCAATTATAAAACATATTCCTAACTCGATCGTAAGTAGACTCAGTAATAACTCAAGCGATGAAAATGCATTTAACAGGTCATCCAATATTTACGAAACAGCCCTAAAAAATAGTGGATACAAAAATATCGATATCAAATATAAGCAACAAAACACCAACAACAATATATAATCAATGGCGAATTTTCTCTCTTCAAAATTTGAAAAGGTGTTAAGTTTTTGTACCTGAATTTTTCTTGCCTGATGATATCTAATATGATTGAAACGGTTTGCAGATATTAGCAAGATCTTACTGCATTTACATAAAAAATAACATATATATATATATATATAACTTGCTCACTTATGATTGAGCACTATCAAAGGCCCTAGTTGAAATTCAGTTATTTTCAATTTTTGTATACCTTCCTGCCGAAAAACTATATATATATATATATGTGTGTGTGTGTGTGTGTGTGTGTGTGTGTGTGTGTGTGTGTGGGTGTGTGTGTGTGTGTGTTACGACATTTAAAAAAGTAAATGTTAAAATTTCAACAATATTTCTCGCGGTTGAGATTAACCATGAATTGTATTACTTGCTAATGGAGTCACAGATGGCTTAGTGTCCGGTCCGAGTTCGGATCACCCGATCGGTAGTAATCGTGACACCTGCACCAATGCTTTCCGAAAGTATTAAACACAAGTATTTGTAGGTATGAAAAATATATTATTATCATAATTATATATGTGTGTGTGTGTGTGTGTGAGTGTGTGTGTGTGTGTGTGTGTGTGTGTGTCAGGATAAAGGGAGAGAGACTTGTCCTATGATTTCGAATTCTGATTACGTGCATTTATGTCATTTTTTTTTCTTTTTTTACTTTCGATTTGTATTTGATTTTCAACCAATTCTTCAATCGGACTTTATCATTTGACTTCTTTTGGATTCATGAATCTCATTTACAGCATCCATCTAAATCTTTCATCTAATTTTTAAATATTTGATTCTATTCCTTTTTTAATTTATATGAATTAATAATTTTTTTTCATCATTTTTTAATCTTTCTCTAGAAATCTAATATCTACTACTACTACTACTACTACTACTACTACTACTACTACATATCTGGGCTGGTTAAATTGTGTCCCATTTGAAGGTTCTGGATAAATTGCAAATAAGTTTCTGTTATTTGATTGGCCTCAGACTTACGTCTTCACTGGAATCTCTCTTTCTCTCTCTTTCTCCTTCTGTCTCTCTCTCTCTCGTACAGACGTGATGTTGCTAGACTCAGCCTTCTCTACAACTATAATTATGGCATGTGTTCCTCAGAATTGTATGATCCATTTTCTGCTTCTCTTTTTTCCAGCTCTTTTGACTTATGTATATATATATATATATATATATATATATATATATATATATATGTGTGTATGTGTGTGTGTGTGTGTGTAAGTGCGTGTGTGTGCATGATGCAGTATAACGTATAGTTAGCCAAACATAAAGGCTAGATGGTGAAGATGTTCATGTACAATTTTATTGTAATATTTATACTAGAAAAGGGAGCAGTACCCGCAAGTGATAATTAATATACTTAGATTTGGACAAGCATCTGCACTTCCAAACTCTCAATGTAATATTTTGCCAAACTTAGCTGGTGTTTCTATGCATTTTAGGAGACGCCAGCTTTTGGATTTTAATGTTGCGAACGGTATTTGATGGTAACATACTCAGCGAAGCGTGCCATTTTGGTAATTATGATAATAGAGAAGAAATTAGATTTCATCATCACTATTTACACCGCATCTAAGTTAATCAATATAAACTTAAGTATTTCATCAGAACTGCTCCCACAGTTATCTCCATTCTTCGTTTATATTTGAGTCTTTATCTCATCTTCTCTCTCACTATTTCTAGCTCCCTCTTTTTCATCACCCTCATATCTCTCCCCTCCTCTTCTCTGTCTCTCTCCCCCCTCTTTCTCTCTCTTTCTCTTTGTCTCTGTCTCTGTCTCTGTCTCTCTCTCTCTCTCTCTCTCTCTCTATATATATATATATATATATATATTGGCAATTTATGACTACAATAAATGGAGGTTTCATTTAATGTCATAATAACTGGAAAATTCTAGCATTGTTGCAAATATAATTTGCTGATTTCTGCCTGTCATCTGACAAGAAAATAGCAACAGTAGCATTCTTTAAAACTCCGCGGAATAAGGACTTTGTACATTTTTTTTCTTTTTGATTATTCAGTCGAACAATAAATTTTGATTGTAACGTTAAACTTACATTTTTAATTTTCTTTCTCTTATAATAAACTCTACTTTCTATTGCGTATTGAACATTTTTATTCGGTTGGTATTACACTTTCTATATATATATATATATATATATATATATATATATATATATATATATATATATATATATATATATATATATATAAATACTGGTATTTATATTAGATTATAATTTACCATTGCGTATATCAGGTAAACACTACATCCTTTTGATTTCATTAGTATATATATATATATATATATATATATATATATATATATATATATATATATATATATATATATATAAATTATATTTATATTTTCAGGATTTATTTCGGCAGGGTTCGATACGTAAGGCTAGGTAGTAAGCTTTGAAAATATACATCGCAATTTGGCTACACGTTATTGCAATAACGAGACGAATCCTCATTAGTATGAAACGCGGAAAATTCTGCGCAACTTAATTGTCTTATATATTTTCAAAACTTACTATACATGGATAAGTTGTGATACAACGAAACAGTACTGCATGTGAATGACTATATTTTCAGCTCCCCTCTTTCAGTAGAGCACTGTCGTAAATGTATCTTGCTGCTACAAAATTGGCCATAAAACTGGACTCGCTGTCATTTTTTTTTTTTTTTTTGTAAATAAGCAGGCAGCTCGAGCGCTGTAAAAGCGGTGAGCAATTGTTTATTTAAATGGACATTTGTTTGGGGCCATTTGCGAGACCGATCACACGGACAAAAGGTTAGAACTGCCGACTATCAACGCAATGGTTGCAGGTTCTGTCACCAGGTAGAGAAAGGTGCTAGTCTAACGACATTAATAAGTTGTGATACACTGAAAAAGCACTGTATGTGCATGACTATATATTACACACACACGCACACACATGTATATATATATATATATATATATATATATATATATATATATGAACCGTACTAATGTATACAGAGATAAATGCAATTGCTTGAGAAATTGAATGTAAGAAAGACGTCCATTTCAGCCAAAAATCGAACGGATAAAAACCTTATTTTAATTAAATTTTCATTAGAAAAATGTCGCATCGCTATACCAAAATGCGTTTACGTTTTGGGTCCTGGATATAACCTTAAACTATATCCAATAGTGAGGCCCCAGCTTGCGGGCTTTGAGCAGTGTGTAGCCAGACTTTAATTGCCATTGCTCCCACGTCTACTCTTACTCGGAGTGGTAGTACCTGTTAGGGTCCCAACAATGAGTTAAATAGAAAATGACTTGAAAAAAATATATTTTGTTAAAAATTGTTTCTCCAAAATTACTGAATTCGGCATTAAATAACCTGAAAACATACCATAAAACAAAAGCAACCAACCAACCATTTACGCTTATTGCATTTAACATTCGAATTATTTATATACATACATTTTATTAAACAAAAAACAAACAAACTAACAATCAAAAACTCCAGCCGTTTGAAACGCCGTTCTGTTCATTTGGATTTTTTGTCTGATTCTATGTATATTTAGTTGTAAATAATGTGTGAAGTTCGTCATCATTGTCTGCCTTCGGGACGTGAGTTTTTGTGTACAAACATTTTATTTTAAAAAAAAAACTCCAGCCGTTTGAAACGCGGTTCTGTTTATTCGGATTTTTTGTCTGATTCTATGTGTATTTAGTTGTAAATAATGTGTGAAGTTCTTCATACTTTTCTGCTTTCGGAACGTGAGTTTTTGTGTACAAACATTTTATTTTAAAAAAAAAAAACTCCAGCCGTTTTAACCGCTGTTCTATTCATTTGGATTTTTCGTCTGATTCTATGTATATTTAGTTTCTTTTGGATTTTTTCTTTTTTTTCTTTTTTGTCAAACTCATTGAATTGTACCCATCACCTTCATCCTAATCCTCGAGGATATATGACTTTTGGAACGCTCCTTTTGTGTATTTTATATGTATGTGCATGTGTGTATGTGTGTATTCATATATAAGTACATGCTTATTATGTGTACCTCTATCTGTGTATGTTTGCATGTGTGTGTACATGCATATGTATGTTTTCCCGCATTCTGTGTGTATGCATGTATGTGTGCATGCATGTGTTTATTTCCATGTGTATGTGGGGTGGAGAGGACTCCCGTAAGCCGTGGTGAAAGCAACCTCTCTAGAAGAAGCAAATCTCTGATTTAAAAAAAAAAAACATAAAGCGGGAGGCCAGTACCCGCATTAAGCTGGTATGCAGTTTAACATGTTGCTGGCTACTTTGCTCTTGCTTGTTGCTGGACCTCAACCTTTTGAACCGAGAGAGAGATTTAGCTGTTGTACAAAGCTAAATCTCTGTAACATCATCTTTGTAGAGATACTCCCTCAGACATTTGTCTATAAAATAGGCCTATAGCAATGGAAAAGCTGTGACGCGTGTAGGCTTGAAATGCTGGAAGCATGTAATAATTGATCTGCCATCATTATATGTATCCGTGTGTGTATGTACGTATATGTGTGCGTATGTTTATATATGTACTTGTGTATGTATATGTATATATATCTATGTGTATATGTATGTATATATGCATATATGTTTGTGTCTGTTTGTATGTATATATGTATATATATATATATGTTTGTTTGTGTATGTATATGTATGTGTATCTATGCGTAAGCGTATCTGTGTATAAATGCATAGATATGCATGTATATGTATATGCATATGTATTTAAATGTATGTATATGTATATGTGCATATATGTGTACGTATTTGTATGTGTATATGTATGTATATGTGTGTTTGTATTTGTATATGTATGTATATATGCGTATGTATTTGAATATGTATGCACGTGCGTATGTATATGTATTATGTATGTATGTATACATGTATATATGTGTGTATGTTTATGGATGTATGTATGTGTATGTGTGTACGTATATATATATATATATATGTATATATTGCAATGACCGTCTTCAGTGTGATGTCTGCTTGAGTGTGTGAGTTCGCCGGTAACACTAAAAAAAATAAAACATAAAATAAAAAATCAAGTTAGAGCTCATGGACTTTAAGTGTCTGAGGGAGCGGGACTCGTCTGACAAGACGTTGCCATCATATATATATATAAGTATAAATATGCACATGTATATACTTATTCATTTTTTTTGTATTTCTCCCATTCTACTTCTATCTGTCTCTTTTTGTTAGCTAGTAAACTAGATATTTATCCATATTTCTATTCGTGTTCCTTTTTCGGTATTAGTTTATTTCTAGCTATCCAGCTCTTTGTATGCATTATGTATACGGTATTTTCTATATCTGTATCTACTTAACACTTATCATAAAAAATAACGATCTTTCAGTTTGTTTTCCCCGCGTTCTAAATATCCTGTTGTTATTAGCACGTAGTTATTAAACGCATTGTGAAAAAGACGTTAATTATGCTTGTGAGAACCGACTTTAGATCGGTAAAAAAATCCTTAGGTCAGCAAGATCAACAATTAAAGTCATGCAAGTAGTGATACATATGACATTGATTTGATACTCATGGGTTTCATATTTTATTTGTCACATATTCAAATGTACTGATTATACGCCAAATAAGCGATCTCACGTGACTATCAAGTACGCTACAGAAAGAATACATTAACTAACTAAAGATTATTATCCCATAAAAAAACCCGAAGATCTAATAGGGAATTAATTAAAATGAATGTTTCAGATAATATGCACTTTTGCAGATGAATGCAATTCCACGAATCATATATAACAAAGTGATGTTTTCTTTTTAAATAAACAGAAAAAAGTTTCGCCTTTTTTTTTTTTTTTTTTTTTTGTCCTTCGGGCCAATATTTTTTTTTCTGTTATCAAAGTGTAGTATCTGTTCTGACAGATGCTGCACTTAGGATGGTTTGTACCAGTCAATGGAGGGGAAGCCCTCTATACTGGGACAATTATTATTTTTGGTAACCAGAGTGCCCCCTTTTTGCCAACTTTTAGGGGATCTGGTTTTTACCTCACATTAAAAACGGCCTTGTGCCTAATTTGCTCGGTGGGGGAGCAAATAAAAACCATCTGTTCTGACAGATGCTGCAATCAAAGTTATATGTGGGGTTGCCCCCACATATAAGACCATTGCTCTTGAGCAATGCGTTTTGGTCAATGTAGGGGAAACCCTTCATACCAATTGTTACTATCCAGTCCCCTCTCGGGGGAGCTAGACCCCTTCCCCTCACTCTCCACATTACAAAACGGCCCTGTGCCTAATTTTCTCAGTGGAAAAGCAAATAAATAACTAAATAAACAGAAAAAATGTTTTTAATAAATGAAATAATGAATATCAACACACAAAAGCAAAATTATTGAAGTATAGATAGATATACGTATATTTCGATGGCAATTTTCTATTAGTCATGTTTCATTAAATATATATTTAATGATATATATGTATTACTTTTCGTTTGCATATTATATACAGAGCGCCCAACGTAAAATAAACGCTTACATATAATATTTTAAATTATTCAGATTTCGTAATTATTATTATGAAAATAATTTCCTATCGTAGTAATTTCAAACGAATAAAAATGACTTGGGTGCTATCAGTTAGCCTCAAAATCCAAACATTGAGCGATCCAGCGTAAGTCATTTCCATTTGAGTTATCATAGGACGGATAAGAAATAGTCAAAATGAACTTTCAACTTAAAAAATGACTTTAACGTATAAACATATATTTACGCATGCGTACTACAGTTTTTTTTTCTTTTTAATTCTTACATTTTAACAGATATTTGTTATCATTTAAAAACCCACAAAGGGACGTTTCCACAAAAAAAATGCAATCATTTGATTCGCGTCGTGCCGCTTAACTATTAATATAAAAACTATTAGAATTACCACTGTACCGTAGTTGTTCCATGTCCACACTCCGAACCCCCACGTTTTCGCAAGGAAACCAACACAAGGAAATGAATCCGACTCACTCTTTTTTTTTCAGTAAAACAACAGGCATTTATTTACAGGTACTTTCCAAAATAACGCCTTATCTCTTGTTTTAAAGCCTTCTCGTACGCAATTATGCTTAATAAGGCTCTGCCGTGTCGAACACCTGCTACTCCGTCGTTGTCCAACTGTACTTAGGACGCGTCGTTTCCTCTCGTTCTTGGCTCACCTGTGTAACACTTCTATATTTGTCTCTCTCTGGGCCACGTTTTTCTATAATCACCTCACACAAAGATCAGTCCTTTGCATATGTTGGCTGTTGCTGCTACTGCTGCTGCTATACGTGCGTCCGCGCTCTTTTACACGACTATTGTAAATATGATAATAACTATTTTTACGATTGTCATAAGATGTATTATTATTATTATTATTATTATTATTATTATTATTATTATTATCTTGGTGCTTGGTGGAACTAAAACGCCGTAAAAAGGTGCAGAATTCTAGGAACACTACCAATAAATAATGTTGTAAAATGATATATTTATTTTTCCTCTCTCTCTATCCCTCTCTTTCTCTCTCTACCTCTCTCTCTCTATATATATATATATATATCGTTATATATATATATATATATATATATAGAGAGAGAGAGAGAGAGAGATAGATAGAGAGGGTGTGTGTGTGGTTTTACATAGAAGTTACCACTTATCAAGGCCCGGAGGCCACTTGAGGACAAGGGCTAATGAGTGTACAGTAGTCAATGGGATAATATTGTAGTAATTGTTAGTAGTGGAAATTTGGTAAATTGGATTATTTAAGGGGACAGCTCACCAAGAATTTGTTCACGTTGGACTTGAAGACGACCATATTATAGTCAGCTGGAAAGCAGGCAAACGGAGGAGAGTTTCACAGGTGTGCAGTTCTAAGTAAGAAGCTTTGTTCATGAAACCTATGTTTAGGCTTAGGCACAGATAAAGAGTGGGGGAAATTATTGATAGTCTTTGCAGCTAGACGACTGTTTTTTGTGTTTACGAAGTAGGGGACCATAGATTGGAGCTCGGATGAGCAATTGCCATGAAACTAATGATAAAGCAGAGACAGGTTTACAACATCTCTTCTGTGGGTAAGATGTTGCAATGAAGAGAAAAAATCATTCGCCCCTAGGCAACAAAGTCTATTTTGAATTCTGTCAAGGCAGGACAGGGTGCTTCTGGCAACTCCTGTCCAGATCTATTAACAGTGCTCCATTCTTGGACGTACTTGTTTCTTACAGATAGAGAATTGCATCAGCAGTGAGATACGTACTGGACCGGTAGAATGATCCAACATTTTTCCAGCACCTTAGCAACGGATTTGATGTAGGAATTCCATTTCAGATCAAGATGTCATGTCAAACATGGCAGAACTTCCAACCCTCAAACACTGAGAGAAAAAAAGAGAGGAAAAGTGTGTGTGAAACGAAACTAACTGTATTCGGGTTTAACCAGCTTCCTTCAGTGGAGGAAGTTCCAAGAGAATATGAAATTCACAAGCGGTCCCCAATCGCATGTATATATATATATATATATATATATATATATATATACGTGTGTGTTTGTGTGTGTGTGTGTTGTATGTCTGTCTGTATGTGCATAAATATTTTACAAGTCGCATACACACACACATATATATATACAAGTCGCATACACTCACACACACACACACACATATATATATGTATGTGTGTGTTGTATGTCTGTCTGTATGTGTATAAATATTTTACAAGTCGCATACACACACAATATATATATACAAGTCGCATACACACACAGACACACACACACACACACACATATATATATACAAATCGCATACACATACACACATATATATATGTATATATTACTTAGGAAACGGAAGTAAGTTTAATAAGTAAAAAACAAAAAATGACTCAGTCGGCAAGTTGGCTCTAAAGGATTGTTGTAGGCGCATATGCGATCAGTATTCAAATCGAAATGTTTGCGTTCACTTTGGTGTTAATCACACGGAGGGAGGTTAGGGATCCGCACTTAATTCTACGATTAAAAGAGCAGATGAAGAAAACAGAAATCAAGCGATTCAACTAGGGCATGTCTTAGATTAATGCACGGGACGGGATTGGCACCCTTAAACTTCCGTCACAATGCCCTGGAGATGATGGGAAGAGAATATACTCGCTCTATCACCCCAGTGACCTAATAAAAAGATGATGACTTCAGAAAAGAATAAGAGCTAGCTGTAAGAGAGATTAACAGGTATTAAACCTCTCCTTAGTATAGTGTGTATTAATGTATGCATTGTGTTTGGTTAAGGAAGTACCAAAATTAATATCCTTGGTCAACTATATTTAAAATGTGTGTATATATATATATATATATATATATATATATATATATATATATCCTTAGTCAACTATATTTAAAACGTGTATATATATATATATATATATATATATATATATATATATATATATATATATATATATATATATATATATATATATATATATATATATATATGATTGTTGAGCTGGATTAAATCCGACGATATGAAATAAAATAGAGGTCAAAGGACCTGAATACTCAACGTTTCGCTCAATTTATGCGGGCTTTTTCAATGCCCACCCCTCTTGAAAAAGCCCGCATAAATCGGGCGAAACGTTGAGTATTCAGGTCCTTTCACCTCTATTATATATATATATATATATATATATATATATATATATATATATACATACATAAATTCGTATTCCTGTCTGTTTGTTTGTTCACAATTTGAGTTTTCTTACTTTAATCTTTCATTTATTTCTATATATAGTATGAATCTTGCAAAATATACAATTAGGAAATCATACCATTTTATATTACATTAAGAAAAATCGATTTTATCAAATAGCAGTATCTTAATTAATGTTTCTAGCGAGAGGATTGTTTTAAGTGTTCTATTTAAACTTGCTATTTAATTAATTTTAAATAATAATTATATTGACAACATATTTAATTTAATTTTTTTAAATTATTAATCCAACATCGATTTTTTTAAAAACTTTTTTATTTGATCTTAGAAACTTCCGAACATAAACACACAAACTATTCACTAAAGCTTGAGAAAATAATTCCGGGTAGATAGAAAAATGTTTGGCTTTTATGTTGTTTTAAATATTCAAACAAAAAAAAAACACCTATGAAAAACTGAAAAGATTTCATTTGTTTGTTTTTATTATTCTTTAAACGACTATACAGAAATCGGTAACTTTTTACGGTGTGACCCAGCGTCGTTTAACACCTAAAATCTACTGCCTCCCTCTAAATTCCACAATTTACACTTTTCGCTTTTCATGTTAATCTCATCGATTACAAACTCAACTTATAATTAAAAAAAGGTCATTTTTTACGACGTGACCCAGCGTCGTTTACCCCCTAAAAAATGAAGACCTACTTTTTTGATCTAATACGTTTAAACAGCTTTTATAAATAATATGAAAGGAGAAATTAAAAAAAGAAGAGAAAATTAACATTTTAGAGTGGGGGATCACTTTTCTATATAAATTTAACGTAAAATGAGCACCCACTTATTTGGCCACAAAGCGTTCAACGAGACATGTCATCTCTAGTATTTTTTAAAGGTTGTGCGATCGAGGGGTGCAAAACATGAAAAATACTATTTGTTTTTGATTGAGGGGGGTCGAGAATTACATATGAAACATAAAATAACGATAAATTTAATTAATTTTTATGAGACCGTTTTGTACTTTCACCTAACAATTTTATACAAAAAATGAATCTTAAAATATGACAAATTTGATTTGGGAGGGACGAAGGGAAAGGATTACATTCGAAACATAAAATGACAAAAAATTTCATTTAATTGTTTTTGGAATTAATTTTTGGTAGTTCTTCATTTTTTTTAGGGTTCGGCCTTCTTGGCTTGTTTTTTCCTGCGATCGAACGGACATTCGCTGCTATTTTTATTGAAACAAAAGTTGTAATGATTAATTTTTTATTATTTATTTGAGGTGGGGAGTTCTTTTCAGTGCTCAATATCTGGCGAATAGTTTCTTTTCTGTGTGTCCCTTCTGCCGAAATACCTGATGGAGAGAGTATCACGTACTTTTTTTTTTTTTACGGGCGATTACATTAAATTCTTTTTATCCGTTCTTTTATTTTTGGAATTGTTGTGGGGTATCGACGTTGCCCATGTTGAAAATGATTAGTATAGCAGGTGTGTTCCAAACGGAACTTCATGTCAACCCAGACAACGCCGGTTACCCATGCTAGTATATATATATATATATATATATATATATATATATATATATATATATATATATATATATATATATATATATATAGTCATCTATCCTAACAAGAAATATACATGTGAGTGGGGGCCACCTATGAATTTGATATTACTTAGACACTTCTCCCTTTGGACAAAGCCGGTTAAACCTAAATAAGGGTAAATACCGCCAGCTGGTTGGCTCGTACATGAGGGCATAAAGACGGGAAATACAAAGCTACGTGTACAAACGTGTTCAATTATTTATTATTTATAGTAATTAGGTGTTGAGATATTACTTTATTTAATATTGTTATAATGCTCTATCAGTATGAATATCGAGTACTTTGTGTATTCAAAATCTGCTATCTTGATTCGACTCGGTTTTATTTTGGAGAGATGATTTTCAGCGTGAAATGAAGTAATTTCTAAATTTTATGAACTTTTATGCTTGCCCGGGTGTTTGGAGGTGTGTATTGAGCAAAAAAAAAAAGGTTGTGGTAAGTAGACAGGCTCGAACCTGTACGGCGAAGATGGAAAAGAATGTAAAAAAAAACATGAAGTTTTTGCTGTTGCGTCCATTGCCAAACGAGAAGTGGCGAGGGTTTAAATTAAGTCTAGTCAATCGAAAAAGGAGGATGATTTTCGAAAATATCGGCGAAATAAAAGCGACCTCTCCCTGTAGAAAAGTACTTAATTGAAGATATGTGTCGTTGAACGCTTTGTGGCCAAATAAATGGGTGCTCATTTTACGTTAAATTTATATAGAAAAGTGATCCCCCACTCTAAAATGTTAATTTTCTCTTCTTTTTTTAAATTTCTCCTTTCATATTATTAAACAGTGCCGATCTCGTGATAATCCGTCGCTTCTTTCGAAAGTTTTAGGCAAACATACAAGCATAATACATGCATACATACACACATACATGCATACATACATAAATGCATTTAAACAGACAGGTGTGATTCATATTATAGATTAAGTCTAAGTTAAACATAAAACTTTAGTCATAGTTATTGTCTAATCAGCACATTGTTTCGTATGATTTAGATTATTCGGCTACTTTTCTTATCTTGAATGTTATTTTCATGTCTTTTCGGCCGATGTATAATATTCAGGTGTATTTTGTCGAACTCGGGAATCTTTCAGTGAAACTCGGAAATCTGCACAGAATTTCGAACGGATCTGTTGATCTAATAGACGGTGGTTGTATGCCTTTTGTTCCGTCAGCCAAGTCTAAATTCACATTTGTGTTTTTAGTTTTGCTCGCAATAGGGATTGGACCTTGAACTGCAGCAGAGTGTCACTTAAAATTGAAATTTATCAAGTATATTATCAAATCAAAGTCAGTTCTATTCGTAGCTTAAAGAGTTCCGTCTCAAATTCCGTACAGATTCCGGCATTTGGCAGAAACATTCATAGAGTTCGAAAAAATAAACCTGAAAAAGGTCGGAGTTTATATTGACCAAAACGTTGTGAAAATAACACTCAAGGTTAGAAAAGTAAACCGAATGATGCAAATAATACGAATTATCAAGCCTCATCTAAAAGTGTGTTTCTTTGTATTTAGATTTAGTTTCTTAAGAACTGTTGCCTTCGCAGTATTTGTTAATTACTAAATTATTTTTTTTCTTTTTTTTTTCGTTACCTTCGTCTTAATTTTATTTTTCTTCTTTGGTTGCTTTCGTCTCCATCGTTTATATCACTTCATCTTTTGTCCTCACCTTTTCCCTTTTTCATTCTCCTGTTTTTCTTGTTGTTTTTTTTTTCTTTTTTTTTGTATTCTTTTACAGGTTTTTGCCTTCATATTTGATATTCTTTTTCTTTTTTCTTATTTTCTTCCTTTCCTTTTTTCTCTTGATTTTTTATATCACGTTGCGTTCTATCTATTTAAATTGTTGCATTGTTTTATTTACTACTTTTTCTCTCCTCCCTTTCTTTAATCTTAATTCTTCACAGTTTCTCCTCCTTTTCTCTCTTGCTTTTTCTTTTATATT